>NC_063198.1:32662396-32672396 GCF_017589495.1 Alosa alosa
CGTGATTGAGCCTCGCCGGTGGAAAGTAGCCCCTGAGGTGTCTGCTGCATAGAGAGAGCCGCATGACTTATGCACTGACCATAGTCTGCTACTCCAGACTCCGCAAGTCCAAAAGAGCTGCAGCAGCATGCACACGCACACACTTTAACAAATACTGACCCCCCGAAACACACACTTGAATGAATGCTCATAGCACATACATACACACACATTCTGTACACACACATACACGCACACACACAGTCCCGTAAAGACCTCTCCACAGGCCCTCTCTTATCAGGTCACAGCAGTCCACTCATGTAGCACACCTGTGCTCATTGTGCACTGCAAATAGATTCCATTTCATTTGCTGCCCATGGCTCCATTTACCTAGCCTGGAAAAATCCAAACTCATTCACAAAGTGAATAGAGACTGGTGACTCTTGATTGTGAAATGTTTCCATCACTTGCATCGCGACAGGCACTAACTTTGAAATCATTGGTCCAGCCTTACCAAAATTTACAAACTGACAATAAACAGCATAAACAGTCTGGAAACAATGTTTGTGGGTCTACCTTTGCTGTAAATACATTTCTGCATTTTTCCAACTACAATTTATGACATTTGCAGGTGTTGCTGCTTCTGTTTATCACAATACGTTTTGGTTTCATCTTCCCCTCTCGTCGCTGATTGGCCTGACATTTTCCTTGTCTGGGGGAAATGGTTATGAACTATGGTGTTCCACACTAGATCTGTGGGAAACGGTTATGAACTATGGTGTTCCAGACTAGATCTCCCTGAAAGGAACTATATGTGGGCATAATCGCACCGCACCTCACACAGACTGGACCGGCCACTGGCCACAGGTGCACTGCAACCTATATGCTGCCTCCAACATATGAGGCAGGAGCATCCCTCTTCTCCAACATACTATCTCTACCATATGAGGCAGGAGTATCTTCCTACTCCAACATGCCGTCTTCACCATATGAGGCAGGAGCATTGCTCTAGTACAACAGCCCGAATAAGATCAGGAAATGAGATGGCTGTGTCACCAGGCCATGTCCATCACAGATTTCTTTTTTACAACCACTGACACCGTGTCCACGTTTTCCCAACTCGTCACACAGTGTGCCTTACAAACAAGCATCTGAGCAGCTTTCATGTCAAATGCCTTCCAAGTACCAACACACGTCATACTCAACCTCACAACATTTAGTTTGTTTTTGTTTATGTTTGTAATGCATTCCAACTACCAAAACACTTCATACTCAACCTAATTTAGTCATTCCAACTACCAACACACTTCATGTTCAACCTCACAGCATTTAGTTTGTTTTTGTTTACATTTGTTATGCATTCCAACTACCAAAACACTTCATACTCAACCTCATTTAGTCATTCCAACTACCAACACACTTCATGTTCAACCTCACAGCATTTAGTTTGTTTTTGTTTATGTTTGTTTTCTGCTTCGATACCATGAGCCTCTGGTATTGCTGTACCTGGGTAAATCCACCCCGATTCCATGTTCCAATATGATGAGTTTAGATTATACGATCAGGAAATTATATTTCCATGGAAGATTTCTTGTTTCTTTGTTTACTCCCTTAAATCATGGTTGTGGACACAATATGAGTTTTTAATAGAAATCCGATAGCCGTCCTATCATTTTTTTGATCTATTGATATTATATTTCTGTTATTTTCTCAGGTTAGACATTGGTGTCTTTTTCAGTGGCAACATAAGCCAATTCAGATACATTCGCATCACCAGTTGAAAACTGCAATCATTATTTAGTGCACTGGAGACTTTTTGGCCTTGTGATTTTACTTGTGTACACATAGAAAAGGGAGATAAGCCAACCAGCTGTGGCACATCACACACACACACACACACACACACACACACATCACATACTAAAATCTGCTTGCAGTGTTGTCTACAATATATGCAGCATCCCATCTGATCTGATGCGAAACTCTTAGTTTGCACATTTTGCATCTCCCTGAACAAACACAGCGAGTGAGGGATAGAGTGATTTATATCCCAAGTTCATGAGCACAGGGCTCTGGCTTCAGATTACTTTATCAAGGCAGAGGAAGGACCTTTTTTGCAGGATCTTCCAGACGATGATTTATGATACAATAATTTTAAGCTCTCCTCTTATTCACTCTATTGGACACTGTAAAAGCAGATTTCTGGAGCCAGGGCCTTTTCAAGGTAAGTGTGTGGTGTGGTGTGTGTGTGTGTGTGATGCTGTGACAGGAGAGGAAGTTCTCACACACACACACACACACACACACACACACACACACACACACACACCACACCTTCCTCCTCCACCTCGTTTCTGTTCCCGCAGGGGCCCTGAGGTGTCAGTTATGAGCTACAGCCGGGACCGCAGTGGGGAACAGCCAATCAGACGACGAGGCCTCACACATTTAAGAGTTTTTACACCCTGCACCACCCCACACCCCACCCTGCACCAGTGTGAGTGTGTGTGAGTGTGTGTGAGTGCGTGTGTGAGTGAGTGTGTGTGAGTGTGTGTGTGTGTGAGTGTGTGTGTGTGTGTGTGTGTGTGTGAGTGTGTGTTGACCCTGGCAGGCCATCAACCTGACAGTTTTTAGAAGTTACCTGTGACAGTGTTTTGAGAGGCATCTAGGGTTTTGAAGTAAAAGCAACAAAGTATTTTAAATAGCAGTATAAAGGCATTACTTAAATCAGTGATGCATTCAAACAGCTGATTACATGTTCATCGGCGCTTCTTCAACCATTTTTATGCTGTAAAAGTTTTGCTTTTGGATCTGTCTTCTGGAGTCAAAACAAAATGCCTTAAAATGATGTGGTCAACTGGAAGAGACGCAAATTAGCCATCTCTCTCCTCTGTTCGTTCTCCTTAATCTCCTTGCTAGCAATCTGGCCATAATACAAAAAATAATTTACACTTCATATGGAAATTAATTGTCATTCATTTCTCAAACTTTGTGCATAAAAATACTTCAAAGTATTACCGGTACTTGACATTTCTAATTTGATGTTTCATTTAAACTTTTCCGCTTGCCTCAGATACCAAATTCTTCTCATACAAATTCTACCTGCCTGTACCAAAATGTAAGTTTTCTTTTTTCCAAAATAAAAAAACGTGAATGTTTCGTTGCAAAGTGTTGTGACTTGTTGAAAAAGTGCTACACACTCATTGTAATTCCTGAATTCAAAAGTGGCCCTGGAGTCAGCCTCTGCTTAGCAAATAAATAATGGTAATGATGAAGATCCCTCATCCTGCCACTGCGGCTGGAGGTCCCCTGGGGCCATGTGGCCTGTGCAGGTGTGAGCTGCCCTGCTCGCCTCTAATTGCTCCCAGCCCTGCAGCCTGCTCTACGCGCCCATGTCTCTGTAGGCCTCAGAGAGAGAGAGAGAGAGGGAGACGGAGAGGGAGGGAGAGGGAGAGGGAGAGAGGGAGGGAGGGAGAGGGAGAGGGAGGGAGGGAGGAAGAGAGAGAGAGGGAGAGAGAGAGAGAGGGAGGGTGAATTAGTGGGAGTGAGTGAAAAAGAGAGAGAGAGGGAGCAAGAGAGATTGTTAGATGTGTCTGAGTGTGTGTGTGTGTGTGTTTGAGTGTGTGTATGTGAGTGTGTGTGTGTCTGAGTGTGTGTATGTGAGAGTGTGTGTGTGTGGTGTGTGCATGTGCGTGTGTGTATCTGTAAGAAAATGAGGAGGAGAGACTGCATCACCACATGCATTGTATTTGCACTTGCTGTATTTACACTTGTGTTGAAAGTGCACACACACTCTAGCACAATACAGCACACTCACTCACTCACACACACACACACTCTCACACACACACACACACACACACACACACACACACACACACACACACACACACACACACACTTTTCTTTCTTCCTGACAGAAATGATAGGTTGTCTGTCTGTCCCTCTCTGCCGTATGTGACTGCACTGAGGAAGTAGGTGGCTTGGCCATCACAGCGACTCTACCAGACTGGACTCTCACACCTCTCAGCTCTCTCCTGACTCCCCACCCCACCCCCGACACCACTGACCAAACCCCCTCTTCTTCTGCACTCCACTGTCCACACTCACTTCACCAGCGCTGGACGCTCCGGAGCAAACCTGAGGAAGCATGCACCTTTAAGAGTCAGCCCAACACACGCTCCTTTCTATGACTCCTTTACTGTGGCAAGAGTCAGCCCCAACACATGAATAATGAAGATGAATAATCATCCAAATCAGACGTGATAATTGAATTCAGCCGCAGTGACAAATGAAAGGGAATAAGAGTAATAGTTGTTCTACCGCAATTACCCAGAGTGTCATGTCGAAGATTTAATCTTATGCTAGACAACAACTGCAGTGAGTTGGGAGAGAGAAAGCAAGAACACATAGGCTACTACTGGCCAAATCCTCTCCAATTGTTAGAATTGGACTCTGGGCGTTTGGGAACAGCTGAGGGAGGAGGCTACTTGAAACTGTGAGTTTCGGTCGGTGTGAGCGAGCGGACTTTCAGTTGACAGTAATTAACACCCTTTGAACAATCTAAGCTGTGCTTAACGCCAGAGGGCGGCCCACGCTGATGCATCATTAGTGAGACAGGAGGACAGCTGCATGCAATTCCTAGCAGAATAAAATAGTGGCTGCTGCTGAAGCGCAGCATAAGCGCAGCCCTCGTTTCAGCCAGCCTCGTGTAAGACGGACACGGTCAAGACAAGCAAGTTTACCTGTGCAAGTTCACCGCCAAGACAGGCACCGACATTAAAGGCAAAATGTGCCGCTCCACCATATCTGTTATCACCGCCATTGCAGAAAACGCATCATGCCAAAAGGGGCAGAAATGTCAAAAGGGGCAGAAATCCCTTCACCTCCAGGAACTTAAACGGTCCTCACCGACAGAAACCTCCTTCTCCATGGGCTTGTGGAACTGTCAATCCGCAGTCAACAAAACCGACTTCATAGCTGGCTATGCCAACCACCTTTCATTGGAACTCCTTGCTCTCACTGAGACTTGATCAAACCAGAGAACACTGCCACCCCGGCTGCACTCTCCACTAACCTTACACTATCCCACACCCTCGCCTATCTGGACGAGGAGGCGGGACGGGCCTGCTGATCTCCAACAAATGGAAATTCACCCCGCTACTGCCTTCAAACAAATATGTCTCATTCGAATTCCATGCCATCACAGTGATCGCCCCAGCAAAACTCTACGTGCTGGTCATCTACCGCCCTCCAGGCCAACTAAGGCGATTTTATTGACGAACTTGACACTCTGCTATCCTCCATCCCTGAGCATGACTGTCCTTCTTTTGTTCTCGGTGATATGAACATCCACTTAGATGCCCCAGGCTCAGCGGACTTTTGGCCCTGGTCCACTCCTTTGACCTCGAACTGGTTCAAAGCCCACCGACTCACAAAGCTGGCAAAGAGCTTGACTTGATCTTCACTCGGAACTGCAGCACAGACACCCTCATGGTGACGCCTCTCCATCTTTCTGACCACTTCTTCATCCAGTTCAACGCCAGCCTGACAGAACAGCCTCCGCTCCTCAGCCGATGGTCACGTTCTCCCGCAACATCCGAACCTGTCTCCAACGCACTTCTCCTCTGTGGTTGCCTCCGGTCTACCTCCACTCAACACCTTCTCCTCTCTGGAGGTTAATGAAGCCACTGACTCGCTCTGCTCCACACTGACCTCGTGTCTAGACGAGCTGTGCCCTCTTACCACAAGGCCAGCTCGATCCAAACATTCTCATCCATGGCTAAATGATACCCTCCGATCGCAGCGCACCAAACTCAGAGCCGCGGAGAGGAAATGGCACAAATCCAAACTAGCTGACGACCTCAAAAACTACCAGACACTTCTGACCTCCTTCTCAGCCAGCATCACTGCTGCTAAGACTGCTTTCTACAATGACAAAATCAACAGCGCTACAGACACTCGAAAACTTTTCTCAACCTTCAAATCGCTACTCAACCCTCAGCTGCCTCCTCCTCCATCCAGCCTTACTGCAGATACCCTCGCCTCATTTTTTTACAAACAAAGTGGCGGCAATCAGCAGTAAATTCTCTACATGCCCACTCAACGATCTGGCTCAGATACCGTGACTCCTACAACCTCTAGGGACTGCTGGAACATCTTTTTCAGCATTCACGCCCTCTCCGAGAATGAAGTGTCCAGACTCCTGACATGCAGCCGCCCTACCACATGCTCGCTGGACCCTATACCTCTGAGCCTACTTCAGTCCATCAGCCCGACCATCGCTCCAGCTATCACACATGTGATCAATGCCTCGCTAACCTCCGCACATTTCCAACAGCGTTCAAAATGGCCCGGTAACACCGTTATTTAAGAAAGCTTCTCTCAACCCTGCTCAAGTCGAGAACTACCGCCCTGTCTCACTACTGCCTTTCCTATCCAAAGGCATTGAACGAGCAGTCTCCAAACAGGTCTCTGACTTCCTTTCACAGAACAACCTTCTGGATCCAAATCAGTCTGGGTTCAAAAGCGGCCACTCTACCGAAACGGCTCTGCTGTCTGTAACAGAAGCCTTAAAAGAAGCCAGGGCGACCGCTCGGTCATCAGTACTCATTCTGCTTGACTTATCGGCTGCCTTTGACACGGTTAATCACCGTATCCTTCTCTCTATACTCGCTGACATGGGAATCTCCGGTTCTGCTCTCTCCTGGTTTGAATCCTACCTCACAGGACGCTCGTTTAACGTATCATGGCTTGGTCAGCTATCCGCACCTCACCATCTAACCACAGGGGTCCCCCAGGGATCAGTGCTGGGCCCCCTCCTCTTTGCTATCTACACCACCTCCTTGGGACAGATTATCCGTTCAAGACGGCTTCTCATACCACTGCTATGCAGACGACACACAGCTCTATCTGTCCTTTCCACCTGACGACCCCCTGGTTTCAGCACGGATCTCGGATTGCCTTTCAGACATAGCTACATGGATGAAGGCACACCACCTCCAGCTGAACCTCTCAAAGACTGAACTGCTGGTCATCCCAGCTAAACCTACCATACACCACGACATCAACATCAAATTTGACTCCCTGTCTGTTTCACCGACCAGGACTGCAAGAAATCTAGGAGTTGTTCTTGACAACCAACTAAACTTCTCGGATCATGTTGCCTCAGTCGCCCGGGCATGCCGTTTTGCACTCTACAACATACGGAAAATCAGGACTTACTTGACTCAAGATGCTACCCAACTTCTGGTTCAGGCAATTGTCATCTCACGACTCGACTACTGCAATGCCCTCCTGACAGGTCTCCCAGCCTGCGCAGTGAAACCACTTCAGATGATCCAGAACGCGGGCGGGCGCCTGGTCTACAACCAACCCAAAAGGGCACATGTTACCCCGCTGCTCATCCAGCTACACTGGCTACCTATGGCGGCCCGCATCAAATTCAAGTCTCTAACGCTTGCCTACAAAGTAGTCTCCGGTTCTGCTCCCACCTACTTGAATGCCCTCATACAGACTTACACTACCTCCAGACCGCCGGGCCCTCTGACGAACGACGCCTAGCTCTACCACCCGGCACGCCAAGCCAATCCAAACTTTTCTCATCTGTTGTTCCTCGTTGGTGGAACACACTGCCAGTTCCTACAAGGGCAGGGACATCCTTTTCCACTTTCAAAAAACTCCTGAAGACCCAGCTCTTTAGAGAACACCTACTCTCATAGCAACACTTACAACAAGTCTTACTGATCCTAGCACTCACCAGCCGTTTTAAACTGACAAGTAACTGTTAAAAACAGCACTCACCGACGCACTTATTCTTACTGTACTCTAATGTTTTTTTGTTTTTTTTTAAACTGTCCTAAAATTGTGAGAATTGTTCTAAAAACGTACTGTTTACCATGTTGTTAGTCGCTTTGGTTAAAAAGCGTCAGCCAAATGTAATGTAATGTAATGTAATGTAATGAGGTGAAGGACACACACACACACACACACACACAGACACACACACACACACACACACACAGAAGGTGAGATAGAGAGATGAGAGTAAGAAAAGAGGAAGTGCAGATAATTAGGAATAGAGAGATAAGAAGTGAGAGGAGAAAGAGAGAAGGAGAAGGAAAGAGAGACAAAGGGAGTATTGTAAGAAAGAGAGAAGGAGAAGGAAAGAGAGATAAAGGGAGTATTGTAAGAAAGAGAGAAGGAGAAGGAAAGAGAGATAAAGGGAGTATTGTAAGGAGACAATATTGTAGATATTTTCACTTGTGTTGAAAATGATACACTCAAACTCCACTGCTACACACCTTAATATAGGCACACACACATTTGTAGTGCAAAGTGATAGTCTGAGACACACACACAGCACACGTAGAAATAGTGACAGAAGAGAATGAAAAGACAGAAAGAAGAACTGAGTGAGAAGGAGGAGAGAGAGAATGAGAAGAAAGGAGAGAGAGAATGAGAAGAAAGGAGAGAGAGAATGAGAAGAAAGGAGAGAGAATGAGAAGAAGAAAGGAGAGAGAGAATGAGAAGAAAGGAGAGAGAATGAGAAGAAGAAAGGAGAGAGAGAATGAGAAGAAGAAAGGAGAGAGAGAATGAGAAGAAAGGAGAGAGAGAATGAGAAGAAGAAAGGAGAGAGAGAATGAGAAGAAAGGAGAGAGAGAGAATGAGAAGAAGAAAGGAGAGAGAGAATGAGAAGGAGAAAGGTGAGCAGGCACGTGCAGAGAAGGGGGGCTACAGGGGCTCTAGCACCTGCCCTTTTGCCCCTTTGATGTCCAAGTGCCCTTTTGACAAGACCCGTTTTTCACTTTTTAAAATTTGTAATACTTCCGCTAGTTCCAACGTGAATATTCACTAAAATGTCTCATTAATAGTTTGTGAAATTAGAAATGTACAAAAATAAAAATGTTCTGTGTTAAATGAAATGCCTTGCGGCCACCAATCCGTGACGTCATATATTCAGTGAACTCTCAGAAGGTGCACGCAGGCACAGTGCTGCAGGAAACGTTTGGGAGCACGGTAAGGTCACTTGGCAGTTAGCCTATCTGAACATGCAAAAGTATTCAGATTAGAGATAGAGAATAAAATGTTTAAAGTTGTTTCATGTTTAATGAAGTAGGCTATCAAACCCATTTTAACCATGTCATGGTCCATCCATTAGCAGCTTCGAAAATCTAAGGCTGAACGTTCATAACATATTCTGTTTAGGTTACTATAGTAGCTTAGGTTAGTAGACCTAGTTCATAAAACAGAGTAGGTAAACCTTTTCTAAATCGTCATAAGCCGACGACATAGGCTACTGTAGTTGTTTAACTAACCCAACTCCACACGTCGTTCTCTGTTTACAGTAGGCTACATTACGCGTCATTTCACTCAGTGGCCACACGCACACAGCACGTGAATCTGCAATACACCAGCTTGCTAATGGTGGTAGTTCACTGTGATAAACATTAAAATTATAGCCTGACAAGCCAGACTAGGCAATAACATATTTGCTGCCGCTAGGGTGCGTCTAGATTTCTAGGCCATTAAAATTAGCTTTGAATTTAATCAATAAGATGTAGCCTTATAGCCTATGATCTCTGTGTAGACAATAGCCTAATGAAAACTAAAAAGACCTATCTGCCTGTGCCCTGGCTACAGTAGGCCTACAGTACATGCACTCCTATTGAATTTTCAAAACCAAGGAGAGAAATGAGAAAAATGTGTTACAGCTCTGTCTGCTATTTACACCCATTCTTCTTGATACATAATGAATAAATATGAAAATTGTAGCCTATGCATTCTCAATTGGGTTGTAATCAAAATTAAGTTTTGAATAAAGTTAACACATTTTCTGTAAATTTTGTTCCATGTGCCCTTTTTTATTATTTGAGCCCCTGCCCTTTCAAAGGTCTCTGCACGCCCCTGAAGGTGAGAGACAAAGACAGCAACAGGGAAAGATAAATGCTGGACAACAGGAGTCATTCCCTTTGCTGTGGCTAAAGCCTAAATGTTTTTTTTCATAGCTCCAAGCTTCAGAAAG
>NC_063198.1:32677396-32687396 GCF_017589495.1 Alosa alosa
TCATTCAGGAACATGCCCGTTCCAGCGGTCTTTGTTGTGTGGGCTGTGCTGGTTTATCTACGTCTGGTTAATCAACAAAGATATACTTGTTCATGTGAATGCCAGAACACACACCTTAAATACTGACGAAACTACCCAGATCAGATATATAACGTTATTTGATGGGCAGACTCTCTCAAAGCACTCAGCAGATACATCGTCAGATAGCTTCGTGAGATATTTTCTAACATTAGTGTTCAAAACTCAACAGTCCATCAGATGTGCATCAAACTAACTTATTCCAACAAAGTTCGAAATTTTAATATGATTTATGTAAAATATATATATGAATGTCGGCTCGCTGAGCTCGCAGACGGTATCCTGGGTAATTTCATCTCCCACTTCGTTTTAAGCCTGCATCGGTCCTGGCTATATTTTGAGGGTTGATTTTAAGAGGAAAATAGCACTTCCCCTTGCTCCCTAAAGTAATGGGACACCCTAGCCCTACACGTGTACGCGCAAAAACGAGGGTTAGGGCAAAAATCTAGGGGTAGGGGAGGTATTGGGACGGGCCCTTAGACTTCTCTCCAATCTTACCCTAAAAGGTGGAGTGCTTATTTAGACTTTTCTCCAATCTTACCCTAAAAGGTGAAGTGGTTATTTCACTGTAATAGTTCACATTAAACATGCGAGTGAATGCACTCCATCTCTGGGCAACTCATTTGTAAATAGCTAAATCTGTAAAAGAAAAACAATGAAAGTCTTTCATAAATGATGTGATAATTGTGAAATGACGGCAGTGGTTGTTGTGTTGCTAGTGGCTGTTTCAATTACGTATACAGAGTGTGTGTATGTGAGAGGGTGAGCTCTTTTCTCTACGTGTGTGTGTGTGCGTGCGTGCGTGCGCGTGCGTGTTATGAAAACATACCCTCCACCATTCCTCATTGGAGTCATCAATCACAGTGATACGGTCCCCAGGGCTGAAAGCACACAGGAGGGCAGCTTAGGCAACAGCTCTTAAATAGAAAAGACTTCGGGGGATTTTAGATTTGATTTTTCCAGCAGGCACATTTTAAAGACACAAGAATAGGATCTGGCAAGCATCAGTTAGTTCACAGAATGAGCATTCTGTGCAAACAGCATCTCCTTTTATGGCCTGCCTCTTAGGTCAATTGAGAAAATAAATTTAACATAGAATAAAATAAAAACAACATCGAGTGATCCACTGGTGGTTTCATGGTGCTTGATTTTGGGTTTTCGATCAGGTTTTTCTCAAAAGTGCACTTGGAGTTAATTCTCTACTGATTAATCATCAGTAATCATGTGCACATATCCATACTGAACAAACAGGCCATAGAGTCAGATGACATGAAGTATGAGGACAAAGACAAAGACAAACACTGCATCAACAGCGGCGCTCGGGAGCAGTGAGGGGTTAGGTGCCTTGCTCAAGGGCACTTCAGCCGCGCCTACTGGTCGGGGTTCGAACCGGCAACCCTCTGGTTGAGATGAAGGAGGAGTGGAGAGATAGAGAGAGATAGAGCAGAGAGATGAAGGAGGAGTGGAGAGAGTAGAGAGAGAGAGAGAGAGAGAGATGTAGGAGCGGCTTTAAAGACAGCAGGAATCTGAATGGACTCACTGCAGGTCCAAGTCGTCTTTCTCCACAGCTTTGAAACGGTACAGGGCGAGGTAGTAGTGAGTGTGGGAGAACACACCCAGTTTACCCGGCTGGGGCTTCTTAGTCTGAAACAGAGCACAGACACACAAGCAATCATTATTATTATTATCATCATCATCATCACAGCTGGTGCTGTCATTGTCCATCACCGTAATCCATCACTTAATCATTATTTTAAGATGAAGATACAGATATGTCTTAAGTCCCTCTGAACAATAATGCATAACCAAAGTGTTACAAGAAATATAATTGAGTAAATTAGTGTTAAGATGAAGTTTGTCTTGTAAGTTTGCAATCATCACCACGACCACCACCACCATCATCATCATCATCACCACCACCATCATAATCAACATCATCACCATCATAATCAACATCATCGTCGTCGTCGTCACCATCACCACCATCATCATCATAATCAACATCATCATCATCATAATCAACATCATCACCATCATCGTCGTCGTCGTCATCGTCGTCACCACCACCACCATCATCATCATCATCATCACCACCATCATCATAATCAACATCATCACCATCATCGTCGTCGTCGTCATCATCGTCACCATCACCACCATAATCATCATAATCATCACCACCATCATCATCATAATCAACATCATCATCATCATCCTTGTAATCCCACCTTGTCATCAGCAGCTGCTTTGTCCCCTTTCTTGTCCCCCTCTTGATTTGCTATAAAAACACCAATAACACAATCTGTTAAAAACACCAATAACACAATCTGTTAAAAACACCAATAACACAATCTGTTTACAACGGTCTCCAAACTCTATAGTGAACCACAAACACACAGCATGGGAATCAACAGCATGGCATGTTCAGCCATATTTAATATGGCCTACATCTAATCAATTTAGTTTCACTAAAAGAGAACTACTTTTCCCCACTTTTTGGTCTCATATACACTAAATCATTTAGGATCCAGGTCCAGAAGGAACTGACCCAAGCAAACTGGGGCCTGCCTTATAAGATTCATACAGATGCCAATACCTTTACATGTATTCATATAGCAGACACTGTTGTCCAAAGTGATTTACATTTGTCAACTACATTGCAAGGGGTTACATTGTCCCCAGAGCAAGTTGGGGTTAAAGGTGCTCTAAGCGAGCAAACATTTTTTGTCACTTACAGCAAACACCTCACCATCCGCTAGCTGCCTGTGTCCTGAATACACTGTAAAAAAAATGCGATCCAGGCTCCAAAAACAGCCACAAACAACTTGGGCAAACCTTGCCCATAAAAACATAACAAACTATTCCAGCAAATCACCAACGAGATGCGATAAGTAGCGAGCTAGTTTTCTGTTTTGTTTGAACGTCAACAGAAGTGACATTACCCAGCATCGCTTAGAGCGCCTTTAAGTGCCTTGCTCAAGGGCACAACAATGGAACGATCAACGATGAACCCACAACTTTCTGGCTACTGCACACTAGCCCAGCTCCTTAACCACTACACTACCACCGCCCCAATAACACTGTCTCAAGGTGCTTTGCAGAGCCTACCTCTTGAGTAAGAGCTTAAGTGAGGGGGGTGTTGGCAAATAAAAACAGGAAACTCAGCCCATAGGGGGGCATGATTGAGAAGAAGGGAGGGGTGTTCCACTCACCTCCCTCTCCCGCCTCGTCTTCTTTAGGCTGGGAGTCCTCTTCCTCCATCATCATCATCATCATCTAAAGACAAAGGCACAGAAAAGTGTAACTATTACACCCATTTGAAGACATGAGTGGATTAACTTCACACCATTGCATAGTTGAATAGAATAGCACAGCAAAGCTTTATTTGCACACATCTTCCCCTTGATGTTCATGACCTCATATTCGTATGACGGCACTCTCCAGACCTAAAACAGCGTCACCTTATGCTTGTCCTCTGACCTAAAACAGCGTCACCTTATGTATAAGTAAGTATAAGTATAAGTATATATACTCTTTTGATCCCGTGAGGAAAATTTGGTCTCTGCATTTATCCCAATCCGTGAATTAGTGAAACACACTCAGCGAACACACAATGAGATGAAGCACACACTAATCCTGGAGCAGTGAGCTGCCTGCAACAACAGCGGTGCTCGGGGAGCAGTGAGGGGTTAGGTGCCTTGCTCAAGGGCACTTCAGCCGTGCCTACCGGTCGGGGTTCGAACCGGCAACCCTCCGGTTACAAGTCCGAAGTGCTAACCAGTAGGCCACGGCTGCCACAAATAATGCTTGTCCTCTGACCTAAAACAGCGTCACCTTATGCTTGTCCTCTGACCTAAAACAGCCTCACCTTATGCTTGTCCTCTGACCTAAAACAGCCTCACCTTATGCTTGTCCTCTGACCCCTTCTTGCGCTCCTTGTTGGCCATGATGACTCCGACACGCAGGGTCTCAAACACGGGGTCAGTGCGATTTGACTGGGCTTGATGTCAGAAGGGGGAAAAAGGAAAACATTCAACTGAACACCTTAACGTTGTATAGAACTGAAACAACTGTGTGGTAGGAGCAGGCTTCACTCCGGTCTGTATTCTTTAGAGTGCTGGGCCAAACGTACAAGTGACATCAAGGAAGAAAAAAGGCCGCACTTTGCATACAAAACGTGTTTGCGTTTCGGCTTAGCGCCTTCTTCAGCGTGCTCAAAGCATACTCAGTCAGCTCTGAGTAATGTACACTGAAGAAGGGGCTAAGCAGAAACGGCCCTTTTTGAATAAAAAAAATCATTGTTTCTTAATATCAGATTGATTAAAATCCAGGAGACTGTGTGAGATTACTGGATCTGTGTGAGATTGCTGGATCTGTGGGAGTTGAGGGGACTCACAGAAGGGGAGCAGCTGGCTAACTGTAGCGTTCTGCTGACTGCTGTAGAGTGGGGAGCTGTACGCACGTCTGAAACCAGGAGGCTGACAGGAGACAGGGGGAACCAGAGAGGGAGAGAGAGAGAGAGAGAGAGAGAGAAAGAGAGAGAGAGAGAAGTAGTCAACAATATGTGTGAACATATTCACTGTATTTACTGTATAAAACATAGAAAACATATTCACTGTATTTACTGTATAAACCATATTCACTTTATTTACTATATAAAACATATAAACACATTCACTGTATTTACTGTACATTTTTAGCTCTTACAATTTTACCGAAGCATTTCTGAAACTCCACGTAGGACTGGCACTGATGGTGGATGTTGGTCTTGCAGTTTTTGCATCTCAGCGCAAATTTATTATTGACTGAATGAAGGAGAGAGTCACACAAAAAGATTCAGCATGTCTTCAGTTTGGACCATAGACTGTATAATATAGAACTGGACATTGTCAGCAACAGTAACATAGCTGAATGGAGCCGCTGTGTCCAGTTCTATATACAGGCTATGGTTTGGACTGTTGTACAGTCTTGAATAAACAACTACAACGACACATTTCATAAAAATGTGAAAATGTTAATGACATTGTAATTGATTCTATGCATACCAGCAGGTGATCTGACAAACATAATGGTTTGGGAATGTAATATTTGACTGTGTTGGACTGTGAATATGTGATCCTGATCATGAGCATCCAGCTAGATATTTCATTTGGAATGATTTCCATATATTCAATCAATACTCTTTGCTCATGTCATCACAAGTTATGTATGAAACCTCTAGGCCGAGTAAAGCACACAGAGCATACATGTATTATAAATGTTTCCAAAGGCTGATCTGTATACTGGATTCTTGCCCTCTACAGAGAGGCTTGTTGCCCTGGTTCATAATGGACCAAGCTGGCCTCCAGCTCATCCATCCTGCATTAGATGTTCCAGAGAAGGCTGACACTGACGCTTGACTTACGGACTATCATGCGTGCACAGACGTCACAGAATTTGGGCTTCTTGCAGTAGTGGTCCTTGAACTTGTGTGGTTTGTCGTTGACTGGCTTCACAGGCTCAGGAGGAGGGGGCTCCTCTTTCTCCTCTTCCTCCACCTCTTCATCATAGATGAAATAGACCTGACGAAGATAAACAGCCGCGTGACAGGGAATCACGAGAGGTACTCTCGTTTTATTGATGAAATATGTTGAAATATAAGTGTGAGTATATATACTCTTTTGATCCCGTGAGGGAAATTTGGTCTCTGCATTTATCCCAATCCGTGAATTAGTGAAACACACTCAGCACACAGTGAACACACAGTGAGGTGAAGCACACACTAATCCCGACGCAGTGAGCTGCCTGCTACAGCGGCGCTCGGGGAGCAGTGAGGGGTTAGATGCCTTGCTCAAGGGCAGCCATTCCTACTGGTCGGGGTTCGAACTGGCAACCCTCCGGTTACAAATCCGAAGCCCTAACCAGTAAGCCACAGCTGCCCAATGATATGAATAAAATGACAATGTCTAGGAATTGGGACGTGTCAACTACTGTGTACATAAGTAATGTAATGTAATGTATTGAATTTCCCCTTGGGGATCAATAAACTCTATCTATCTAATGTTCCCTCAGTCATTTAAAGTTGAAAACAGCCTTGTGCCAGATTACATATAATGTCATACTGAAGTTTCAGTGTGTTCCATGTCACCATTCTATGTGTGTGTGTTTGTGTAGAATAATTCACAGGCCCTGCTCCATTCACAGCTTTTGTAAGCTGTGTGTGTGTGTAGAATAATTCACAGGCCCTGCTCCATTCACAGGTTTTGTAAGCTGAAACCAGAGGTGGCTGACCAAGGACATGATTTAAAGGTAGAAAAGCTACAGCGAAGTGGAGTTGGGCACAACCGATAAACAACCGATAAACAACCAAACACTTGTTTGTTTGAACAGTCTCTGTGCTATGTGTGTAAGTGAATAAACACCGACAAGTAACTGGAATATTATTCCTATACTATACAGGGGCGCGTTTCCCAAAAGCATAGTTGGTTGCAATGCAATTTCCCATTGCCAACCAACTAAGCTGCTAACAAGTTAGCAACTATGGTTTTGGGAAACACACCCCAGTGCAGCATAAAGGGAACAGCTCTAGCAGAAAACCATATATCCGTTAGTGTCAGTGACACCGTTAAAGGAACCGTATGTAAGAAATGTAATTCAATTAATCATAAAATGGCCCTGATGTGTCACTAGACATAAAGAAATCAAGTTCATTTTAAATACTTATATCACTGACAACAGTAGTCGGGCCAGGATATTGTCATTTAAAAAGTGAAGTTGCAGCCCTCAACTGATGTTGATGTTGTCATGTTGTGTTTTGGCCTGATGCGCCACCCTCCACCTATTTACTAATCACAAAGTCAGTAGTGTTTTGGCCTCCGGGTTGCCAGCTCTGCCAGTCAGGGGGGAGGGGGAGGGGATAAACCACTCTACAGTATGTGGCGCTGTATTGAATAGCATGCTAGTGTGTGGCGCTGTATTGAATAGCATGCTAATCAGTGGAAGAGTGCTACTATATGTGGATGTGTTCACGACTCCAAACGCAAAACCTGTAGAACTCCACATGGCACCGTTAAGCAGCCTTTAAACTAGACGGTTAAGTATGGGAGGGGAGGGGAGGTGACTGCTAGATCTCCCCTTAATGCCCAGGTGGCCCTGCGTGCTGAGGGGGCTCCATCTGCCTCCAGGCCTGGTTGCCTGATGGAGGCTTCTCTAATGATGGGCCTGTTCCCCCGGGAATGGCCACATTCAGCAACCTCTCCCTCTCACTCTCCTCTCCTGCGGACGTTCTATTTTCTGCTTCTCCTCCATCCTAATGGCCATCTCACATCGCTGAAAGTCTCCATTTTCCATCTGTTTGCCTGTGTGTGTGTAATGTGTCATGTTTCTATTAGGACTGATAATATGAGGCAGCTTTTTGTCAGTAACTTAACTCAATTGCATTAACATAAATAATGTAATACTATTTAGTACAGATGATATAGTCAAGAATATCATATTGATGGCACACTTGTATGGCTAGGTCCTTAGTGTGGGCTGTGGGTGATTCTTAATCATGCTCTACATGTCTAAAAGCTGGTCTAGTGTATGACTGCTCAAGTGGTAACTCGCTGTTTCTCATGGACATCGGCCAATTATTGGATAAGGCAATCCTGTCACAAAGTATATGAAGTCTTCTATACCTGTTCCCTATATCGATCAATACCCTGAATTATTTGACCAAGGTCTAACCTGGGAGTAGTCCATTCAGAACAGGCCAGATGATAATATGACCACTGAAATTGGACTAAACCTAATTACTATTAACCTAATTACTATTACAACCTAAAATATAATTATCTATAGTGTCAATATTTAGTGTAGAGGCTTTGGGTCTTTGATATGATCAAAGTCATATGGCTGTACCTTCTAAATAGACTCAGTCCATCTATTTATCATCTACCTATTTATGGCCATATGCCATTTGCCATTGATGTGCATGAGTCTCACTGCATTTATCATGCATAGCATTAACCAAACATAGTAATCATTGAGCACAAAACCGGCCACAAATAAACCCGGCCTCTGAAAAGAGCCACTGCTAAATATAGGTCTACACAGGACCGGACTCCCTGCGGATGCTTGCCCTCGATAAAAGTTTCATTTCATCCCAGATTAGATGCTCAGAGCCTCATTTGGGGAGTAAGAGAGGGTCCATGGATGAGGTCATCTCTCAGACAGTAACCATGAGCCACGCTGTGCCATGTGTCTGGTGGTTCAGGCTGCCCTGGGGTGCGCGAGGGCAAATTAATATCAGCCTCGTTTCCCTGGCTCACCGTGCTGTCCTCCTCTTTCACCACATTGTCCGGCGCTGGAGGGTTGTCATGGAAATCCAACGAATCCTTATCGTCCAGTCTGAAATAGATGTGGGGGGAAATAGATGTAAAGCCATAATAATAGGCCAGTATGCTGTGTTTGGAAAATAGGCTCCCGCTAGATTTTCATGTAAAAATTGTTTTTTTTTTGCATATTTTGCTAATATAGAGTCTAAGGAACAAGATATTTTTTGTCTTAAAATTTTCACGATCCATCTTTAGTGTTTTTATCTGTATTTTTTAAAATTAGTGATTATATCTAGTCCGAAAAGTGATTTTCATTTTCTTCTAATTTTTTGACAATTAATTCCACTTTTTGCACACAAAACCCGCAGATAATGTAGAAAGGTTGTTGGTTCTGAAACAATATCCATAGTTTTCAAACTTTGAGTGTCTGAAAAGTGTAAAAACACCTCCTCCCTTGTTGCCTATGTCAAAAACGATTTCTTAATCTTTGCTCTTCTTGATGCTTTCCTTGACCTGCCATGTCATTCTATTGTCTACCTGAAGAGAAATTTGTCTTGGAAATTATCTATAATAGTACAGGCAACACAGTACACCACTAGGTGTCATAGGCATGGGTAGTTAAGTAGCAGTAGGCAAAATTAACAAACAAAAGAATATAAAAAAGAATATAAGGTACAAACAAACAAACAAACCACCACGGATATAAGTTACAAACAAACAAACAGACAGACAAACCACAGATGGCCCTCTCACAGCCTAAACTAATACAAAAAACAAATAACGCAAGGGAAAACATTGGTCAGACACTAAACCATGTGCATTTGCTCTCTTTAATCTGGTACGCCCTCCAAATGAGCTTGGGACAGTTGGTCAAGGCTAAAGTCAACACCATCTTGGTCATTGTGATGCTAAGCACTAGTCCTGGTGTGGACTATGGCAACCCTCAACGGCTCTCCAACTGCAGGGTTACCGAGGCCTGGCTCCCTACCGATACCCCCATGAGGCTGTGGAGCAGCCAGTGCTGGTGGGCTGGATATATCTTGACTGGTAGGAACAGGTTTAAGCTCGGAGCAATGCATGGTCTTAAGGGGGCCCTCCTCCCCATTCGGCCTGATCTTATAGTGTGTGCCAATTCCATCCAGACACTCCACAATTTCATACTTGGTGGACACCTATGTACCCTGGATTTTTTGGTGACCGTGAAAATGGTTCTTGCAAAAGAGTGTACATGTACATTACATTTAGCAGACACTTCTTGACCAAAGTCACTTACATACTGTATGTCAGCTATATTACAAGGGATCACATTGTCCCCGGAGCAACTTGGGGTTAAGTGCCTTGAGCAAGGCACCTAACCCCTCACTGCTCCCCGAGCGCCGCTGTGGTTGCAGGCAGCTCACTGCGCCGGGATTAGTGTGTGCTACACCTCACTGTGTGTTCACTGTGTGCGTTTCACTAATTCACGGATTGGGTTAAATGCAGAGACCAAATTTCCCTCACGGGATCAAAAGAGTATATATATATATATATATATATATATATATATATATATATATATAGGTAGATGTCACACAGGTGCTTCAACAGCTCCCCCTCAAAGCTGCGCCCCTGATCAGAGTGGATTC
>NC_063198.1:32692396-32727396 GCF_017589495.1 Alosa alosa
CACACGTGCAAACACTTCTGTACACACCTACATACAGTACAGTCTCTAACAAATGCACGCACACACAGACGCGCACACACTTCTGTACACACCTACATACAGTCTCTAACAAACAAAAGGTCAGTGTAAGTACGCGTGCACACACACATACCGTCGGAGGCAGTGAGTGGACACACACACACATAGGTGAGGACTACACAACAGACTTGGGGTCAGGCCCACTGACAGAAGAAAAAAGGAGAGATGCCTGCAGACAGCAGACACACTAAGGGACAGAGAGGCAATCGACGAGCTATGAGCGCTAAGGGAGTGTGTGTGTGTGTGTGTGTGTGGGGGGGTGATGCCAGCATGGATGAGTCATCCTGCCACAGGGATTGAGCGAGTAGCGCAGTGAAGCGACCACAGCTGGACGAGGCGTGGGGAGCCGGGGGGAAAGCGAGGGGGTTGGGGGGATGACGTGGCATCGCCAAGACGACACAGGACATCTGACGGGATGTCGGGGGAGGCCCAGAGCCAGAGGAGAGAACAGAGAGGTGGGAGGAGCCATGAGAGCAGGGGAAAGCCGCAGCAGCAGAGAGAAGCGGTGTGCTGACGAGAGTGTCTGTGTGTGTGTGTCTGCGTGTGCGTGTGTCTGCGTGTGTCTGCGTGTGTCTGCGTGTGTCTGCGTGTGTCGCGCGTGTGTCGTGCGTGTGTCTGCGTGTGTCTGCGCAGGTCCGGCGTGTGCGCAGGTCTGGCGTGTGTCTGGCGCAATGCGTGTGTCTGCGCAGCGCGTGTGTCTGGCGCGTGTGTCTGCGTGTGTGTGACAAGCAGCAGAAAGATGGATGGAGAAATGGAAAAAATGTTAGAGGTGAAAAATGTTTTCTCAGAAACTGAGAAAAACAAAGTATCAGAGCGACAACAGGCAAAGCAAGAGATTTTAAAAAGAAAAACAGAGTGAGCAAAACTAAAAGCAAAGCTGACTGGCTGACTGGCTGACTGGATGAATGGATGAATGGATGGATGGGTGGGTGGATGGGTGGGTGGATGGATGAATGGATGAATGGATGAATGGATGGATGGATGGATGGATGGATGGATGAATGAGTGACTGTGTGTGAGGCAGAGATCACTGACCTGATGGGAGCTGTAGGAGGACTGGTTGTGCATGAGGGGCGGGGGGCACAGGCTGTACTGCAGTGGCTGGCCCAGCAGAGAGTAGCGCCCATCGCCTGCGCGCGCACACACATTCACACACGCACGCACACATACACACGCACGCACACACACCTACACACACTGACACGACACGCTACGCGCTGCAACGCGACACAACACACACACGCACACACACACACGCACACGCACACACACACACACACACACACGCACACACACATACATAAAGAGGAATGAGTTATGAGATATTCTGTTTGAGTATATATAGTCCGTATTTTTGTCTATATATACTACATATGGGAGGGAGTTCATTGTATATGACAGAGACCACTGTGATGCTGGCATACACCTGAAGCTGGAGGTGAGAAAGGATGGGGCAGATCATAGCCGATGCGTGTGTGTGTGTGTGTGTGTGTGTGTGTGCGCATCAACGTGAGCTTGCAGGTGGATGAGGACAGGTCAGAGTGTGTGTGGTGTGTGTGTGTGTGTGTGTGTGTGTCGTGCATCAACGTGAGCTTGCAGGTGGATGAGGACAGGTCAGAGTGTGTGTGGTGTGTGTGTGTGTGTGTGTGTGCGCATCAACGTGAGCGTGCAGGTGGATGAGGACATGTAGGGGGCATGAATGGATGCATGTGATTGTGTACACATGTGTGTACAGGTGAACCTGTGTTTGTCTCTGGCTGTGTGTTTAAGTGCGTACAGGTCAGAGTGTGTGTGTGTGTGTATGTAGGTGTGTATGTGTGTGTGTGGTGGGGGGTGGGGGGTATGGCTTGGCCCCAGTGTACAGAGAAAAGGTGATGAATATCTTTTTCTCGGTTCATGTTTAAGTTACTGGCTGGAGAAGGATGCAGCGTGTGTGTGTGTGTGTGTGTGTGTGTGTGTGTGTGTGTGTGTGTGTCCTCAGCATGTCCTCAGGTCACAGCGCTGTGGTCAGGCAATCCTGGCTCACGCACATTAGGATTTAAATAACAGGCGGATTAAGGGCATACGTGTGTAACCTGACTAGCTTGAGCAACAAACTGCTTCGGAGTGTGTGTGTGTGTGTGTGTGTGTATATATTCATTAGAAACTTGTACGGGTGAAGTAGTGAAGGGTGTTGGTTGTGCCAAGTCAGATCACAAGAGTCTGAACCAAGATCAGGGTCAGTGGGTTAGTGTTTCATCAGGTAACAGTGTGTGTGTGGTGTGGTGTGGTGTGGTGTGGTGTGGTGTGTGGTGGTGTGTGGTGTGTGTGTGTGTGTGTGTTTATTTATGAGTGAGTTGCCAGTCCCTGGTGATAAATGGGTTAGTGTCTCAGTGTGTCAGTGCGTTTGGGTGCGAGCCAAAGCCAACAGGAGCAGGTCAGTTCAGCGCAAGAGACACAGGGGCACTTGAGGATGGGGAGCCGCCAGAGCTCACACACACACACACACACACACACACACACACACACACACACGCACGCACGCACACACGGCAGGGGCAGAGCAGCGAAGCATGTGATCAACAAGGTTTTGCTGGCATCAGGGAGCATGTTTTAAAGCGTTTTGTTGTGTTTTGTGAGGCCAGCTGAGTAGAGGCAGCACATGAGAACGTGATTTTAAAGCGTTTTTTGTGTTTTGTGATGCCAGCTGAGTAGAGACAGCACATGAGAACGTGATTTTAGGTGGTGACAGTCATTTTGCCACTTTGTCATGACATGTCACTGCGATGTCATGCTGCCACGCTGACAGGAGCGTTGATGTCTGGAAGGAACGAGCAACTGTAGAAGTGCTGTGTGTGTGTGTGTGTGTGTGTGTGTGTGTAAAAGATGGAGACTGTATGACATGTTGTCACGGTGACCAAATGGTGAACAGAACGGGCCCTTCATTAGCCAGTCATGGGTGGGCCGAGCGTCTGTTCTCTCGTGGCCGAGGCCGACCGCCAGGGCTGGCTAGAGGGCGGAAGCTTCCGGATGAGTGAGCCCGAGACAAGAGTGACTGGCGGACCAGTGGCAGTCTGTTCTTTCACTCAGAGCCGCTCTTTGGGGACGAGGTGTGAGGATATCGCATCTCACCCCACTACAACACCACTAGTCTTGTCACAACACTTGATAACTCATACCACTGCTATGCAGACGACACACAGCTCTATCTGTCCTTTCCACCTGACGACCCCCTGGTTTCAGCACGGATCTCAGATTGCCTTTCAGACATAGCTACATGGATGAAGGCACACCACCTCCAGCTGAACCTCTCAAAGACTGAACTGCTGGTCATCCCAGCTAAACCTACCATACACCACGACATCAACATCAAATTTGACTCCCTGTCTGTTTCAATCGACCAGGACTGCAAGAAATCTAGGGAGTTGTTCTCGACAACCAACTAAACTTCTCAGATCATGTTGCCTCAGTCGCCCGGTCATGCCGTTCGCGACTCTACAACATCTGAGGAAAATCAGGACTTACTTGACTCAAGATGCTACCCAACTTCTGGTTCAGGCAATAGTCATCTCGCCTACACGACTACTGCAATGCCCTCCTGACAGGTCTCCCAGCCTGCGCCAGTGAAACCACTTCAGATGATCCAGAACGCCAGCGGGCGCCGCCTGGTCTACAACCAATCCAAAAGGGCACATGTTACCCCGCTGCTCATCCAGCTACACTGGCTACCTATGGCGGCCCGCATCAAATTCAAGTCTCTAACGCTTGCCTACAAAGTAGTCTCCGGTTCTGCTCCCACCTACTTGAATGCCCTCATACAGACTTACACTACCTCCAGACCGGCTCTGCTCCTCTGGATTTAATCCATCGCCTAGCTCTACCCACCGCACGCCAAGCCAATCCAAACTTTTCTCATCTGTTGTTCCTCGTTGGTGGAACACACTGCCAGTTCCTACAAGGGCAGGGACATCCTTTTCCACTTTCAAAAAACTCCTGAAGACCCAGCTCTTTAGAGAACATCTACTCTCATAGCAACACTTACAACAAGTCTTACTGATCCTAGCACTCACCAGCCGTTAAACTGACAAGTAACTGTTAAAATACAGCACTCACCGACGCACTTATTCTTACTGTACTCTAATGTGTTTTTTTTAAACTGTCCTAAAATTGTGAGAATTGTTCTAAAACTTACTGTTTACCATGTTGTTAGTCGCTTTGGTTAAAAAAGCGTCAGCCAAATGTAATGTAATGTAATGTAATGTAATGTAATAACGTTGTAACAAATCAATGTGCAGGACTATCCAGTCTGGGGACACCGTGTGAACTTGGGAACTTTGTCTTTCTAAGATGCACATTCATCCAGCACTTACCTTACCATAACAATGTACAATACACATAGGCCCCTTGTATGTCTGAACTTATAAAACATTCAAGTCAATACCTAAAGCCTACGCCTGATACTGTAAAGAATGACCACTGACACTCTAAAGAATGACCACTGACACTCTAAAGAATGGCCACTGACATTGTAAAGTATGAGCACTGACACTCTAAAGAATGAGCACTGACACTCTAAAGAATGGCCACTGACACTCTAAAGAAAGAGCACTGTGGACTTGCCTGCTGAGAGGGGACATACCTGTGTGGTTTGGTATGCTGTGTGTGTGTCTCTACAGTGAAACAGCCTGTGAGTATTTGTGTGTGTGTGTGTGTGTGTGTGTACATACAAATATGCATGTATAAATAAGAGTGGATATGAGCAAGTATGTGCCGGTATATGTGTATGTGTGTGTATGTGTGTGTATGTGTGTGTGTGTAGGAGCATGTGTGTGTACCTTGTGCGGGTCCTCCGGGCCGAGAGAACTGGGAGATGAGGGGCAGAGGGCCGAGGCCTGGGCACACACTGCTGACGCTGCCGGACGGCGACGGGGTGGGGGACTGGGCGGGCGAGGCCAGCGGGCTGCCCAGCTGATTACTGGCCTGCAGCAGAGGGGCACACACACATACCACACACATCAGGGCTGAGCTACACCACACACATCAGGGCTGAGCAACACCACACACATCAGGGCTGAGCAACACCAGGCGCGTAACTGAAGCGTTCCGTTGTGTCTGCTGCAACAATTAGCTGGCACTATAATCAATGGAAGTAGCTACACCAGACGTGATAGCGGCGCGTACGGAAAAAAATAGACCATTAATCTAAAATGGATTTTACGTGACGCGAATGGAACGCTTCAGTTACGCGCCTGGTGTAGCTTCGCTGTCATGCTCCAGGCACATAGTAGTCACGTTCACACGGACAGTTGGTTTTTGTCTTTCCGAGTAAACTACCTGGCCTGGGTTTCCCCATGGACCCCATTTTATTCGCGCTGCTAGGCAGCCTGGATTCCACGGACCTGATTTTCACCTCAACGAAGGAACCAATCACAGAATAGAGAGGGGACAGCAATACGATGGCGACGTCTATGCGACACACCGAAGCGGCTATGAGCTACGAACAGATACATTTGATAGACATCCGTAGCGCCCAATAAACGCCTCTGGGCATTCGAAAAACCACGTCTCAAATACGAGAAAATGAATGTGTAGTTCCCAGACCCCATCTCAATGAGATAAGGTGTGGCGTTAGCCAGGCTATAAACTATTGGTATTCCGATTGAAATATTTGTGCCATCTGTTTACATGGGGTACGTTCTATTTCGATCAGGTGCTCTCAAGCTCTTTAGAATGTTTGACTGGAATAGCCGTTGTCGCCTACTTTTTCTTAAGAAGATACAGCAGGCAATCCGATTGACCGTATACATGGCTGTTCAATCAGAATAGGAAAAGAATACACCACCTCTTTCATTCCAATTGAATTTCTAATCTGATCAGGCATTCTTATGCCGATTGAGGTGTTTATATGAGAATCTTTATTTCGATTGAGCCATTATTCCTTTTCTAATCAGAATAAAAGTGTCCATGTAAACGTGGATAGTGACACAAACATCTAAACATGAGGATTATAAGTACATGTCTGTAGATTGGCTAAACTTAGTAGTACCAACAGGTTGTCTGTTTAAAATATGTTATGTACAGCGGCCGTGCATGTAAAATAAGCTATGGTTTTAAACTATGCCTTGACGACCAATTCATTTTTTTTATCAATATAATGCTGTCATAATGTATTTATTGTTAGAGGAGCTTTGAAGTGAGCAAAAACAAAATCAAAGTGTCACAGTAGCTGATATGCAGTGTAGAAGCATGATGTATACAGTATGAGTCTCCATGTGTACATGGGTGTGCCAATTGTGCAGGACGGCTGTGTGTGTGTGTGTCTGTGTGTGTGCGCCACCTGTGGACTGGAGTCAGGCTTGTAGAGCTCCCCAGGCTTGCTGGGTCGTTGCTCCAGGCTGTAGTACTTGCAGGGATTCCACTGGACCATGGGGGGATTCTGGGTGGGCTGGGGTCCATTTGGAACACTCAGTTGCATCACCATGACCCCAGGACCAGGAGGTGGTACACCTGATAGACACACGCACACGCACACACACGCACGCACGCACGCACACACACACACACACACACACAGACACAGACACAGACACAGACACAGACACGCACACGCACACGCACACGCACACCTCAAGTATTATGACAAGATCCAGCAAAGTTTAACATCATGATGTGCACATTAGGGGTAAAGGTGACACCTGGCTACCAATTATAGCTGCCACAGAACAGCACTTCTCGCTCACACACACACCACACACACACCACATACACACTCACACACACACACACACACACACACACACAAACAGTATAAATGAACTATTTTGAGAGAACTCTGAGAATATACAGAGTAGTCTAGTGGTAATGGATAATTATGACCTAGATACTAGTAGCAGACAGAGATCTTCACCTGAATATTGCTGCTGCATCTGCTGGGGGTTGCATGGCGCAGGGGACTGGGTGATCTGGTACTGCTCAGAGCTGGCCGACTGCAAGTAGCCCACTGACGGACTGTAACACACACACACACACACGGTAAACATTGTTAGTAGGAATTACTGAAACTTTTACATGAGTTGATAGCATTAGTTATATGCTGTGCTATATGAGGTCTAGCACATGTATGACATTGTGTGTGGGTTTTGACTTGCCTAGACATGTGCTGTCTTGGCCTTGGACTATAAATGCATGAGTGGCCAAGATCCATAGTAACTGACCTTGTGCACCTGTGTGTGTGTGTGTGTGTGTGTGTGCGTGAGTGTGTGTGGATGGCTACACATGTGAATGTATGTGTGTGTGTGTGTGTGTGTGTGTGTGTGTGTGTGTGTGTGTAAGTGTGTGTGTATGAGTGTGTGTGTGTGCGTGTATGTGTGTGTGTGCGCGTGTAAGTGTGTGTGTATGAGTGTGTGTGTGTGCGTGTGTGAGTGTGTGTGTGTGTATGTGTGTGTGTGGGATCAGAAGAGAGAGAGCAAGGCTGACCTTGTGCTGTTCTGCTGAGTGGGCGTTAGGACGCTGTAGTAGACTGGCATGGCCGTGCCTGGCATGGGCCCCTGTACCGACTGCGTGGCAGGAACCATCACTGGCTGCTGGTACTGCTGCTGCACCACCGGCTGGCTCTCATTGGCCACGGGCACCTGCCAGAAGGAATACCACTGGTTACCATGGCGCCACTGCATCACAATTCCGATTCCATTCCAACACATTCATCAAGCCATGGATCTCACAAAGATTCTAACAACCATTCGTCTGAGAGCACATACCTGATAGGAGGGCATTGGCGGATACTGGACCATCATGCCTTGCATCTGACCTTGCATCTGCCCTTGCATCTGACCCTGCATCTGACCCTGCATCTGGCCTTGCATCTGGCCTCCCATGTTGGTTCTCTGGGAGTTCATCATGCCGGCGTTCTGAGGCTGCTGCACCCCCATCAAGCTCTGGTACGCTGGCTGTTGACTGGGCATCATAGTCTGGATACCAGCTGATGGGAGGAAGAGACTGGAGATTATTTTAAATACATTATGTCTTGCAAGATGCAAGGTTCGTCACTGTGTGTGTGCGCAAAATGAATGTTTTTTTTTGCAGTACAAGGAGAGAGGGAGAGAGTGAAGGGGTGACAGAGAGGTGGAGTGAGACTGAAAGATGGATTAAAAAAAAAAAAAAAAGAGAGCGAGAGAGAGAGAGAGAGAGAGAGAGAGAGAGAGAGAGAGAGGTGGTGCCCGATGAGCGGTGACTGACCAGACTGCTGTGCTGGCTGGGGCATGGGCTGGGCACGCTGTTGGGGGTAAGACACCTGGTGGGACATGGGCCTGTACTGCTGGCCTGAGCTGGGGTACTGGCCTGGAGGGTAGTATGACACCTGGATCTGCCGGACAGACAAGGAGAGAGAGAGAGAGAGAGAGAAGGAGAGGGAGTGAGAGTGTGTGTGTGTGTGTCCCACAAGAGCACATCTGCAATGAGCTCCTGCAGACTCTGCTGCTCCTCCACAGAGTTGATGATGCTTGCACATAATACAAATCAATTTGAGCTTCACCCAGAGAGGGCCCACTCCATACACCCCCTATGTGCTTATACAAGCACACACACACACACACACACACACACACACACACACACACACACACACACACACACACACACACACACACACACAGGACTTCACATGAAGACAAAACAACAATTGTTCCACCTTTCCAAGCATTTATGTCTAATTTTTATAATTCCTAATCAACGGTCATTCTCTCCACTATGCTATAATTGTACCCCAAAGGCATGTGTAACGCAATATACTTTGCATGGGGCAGGTCTCCCTGGTTTCACCACACAGCTCCAGTGGTGCCCTTGGCCTGCTCACTCACTGCTGAAGGCCTGGCTCCTCAGGGCTTTCAAACGGAGCCCGTATGGATCCCAGCGCTCAATTCAGCCGCCCACGCTACACTGCAGAGGGGCCACATGACGCTTCAGGAAGAGCCGACTTCATAAGACAGCAGCCGGAGTGGGAGAGGGACGGAGGGAGGGAGGGAGAGAGGATGAGAGAGGGAGGGAGAGAGGCACTGGGAGAGAGGGGGAGAGAGAGAGAAGGAGAGAGAGGGAGCGAGGGATAGAGGGAGAGAGGCACTGGGAGAGAAGGGGAGAGAGAGGGAGAGAGAGGGAGCGAGGGATAGAGGGAGAGAGGCACTGGGAGAGAAGGGGAGAGAGAGAGAGAGGGAGCGAGGAGGGAGGGAGAGAGAGAAAGAGAGGGGGATATAGGGAGATCTATGACAAGAGGGGACATACATCCCAGGGATAGAGGGAGAGAGACTTGGGAGAGAGGGGAGAGAGAGGGAGAGAGAGAGAGAGAAAGAGAGAGAGAGAGAGAAAGAGAGAGAGGGAGAGAGATGGAGCCATATATAGGGAGAGAGAGAGATGGATTCGAGGGAGATAGGAGAGAGAGATGGGAGCATATAGAGAGAGAGAGATAGGGAGAGAGATATAGAGATATATATATATATAGTATATATATGGAAAGGAAGAGAGAGAGAGAGAGAGAGAGAGAGAGAGAGAGAGAGATGCTGGGGAAAGTGCAAGAGCTGGCTGAGAAACTTGGCAGCAGAGCCCCCCATCGACATTTCTCACTTATCTGGTTACGCAACTGCAAAGTGAAGCGCCCCCTCCCTCTTGTGTCTCCCTCACTTTCCCACCTCCTGCCTGCTCGGCAACAAAAGACAAAAAAAGAAAAGAAAAGTGCACTGATGATGACATTTAAAAGTGTCTGATTTAAGACAAAAGAAAGGAGATGTGAGAAGACCTGGACTGAACCCCCCTCTCCCCCAAGCCCAAGCCAGGCATAGAGGGATCCGATATGCCGCCACCGCCAGTCTTGACCGTCCTCAGCAGACAGCAAACAAACAATGTGGCAACTCGCTCCTGTGCGATGTAATGTCACACCGCTGCACCGCCACAGCACAGGAGCTCTCTGGAGCCCCCTCTCCCCTGGTCAGCCGCCTCTCTCTGTGCCGCAGAGTCCACACAGCTCAGATCAGACAAATAGAACCAGCGCAAACCACAACTGAGCACGTCCGCACCTACGAGCCTTCACTTCCGACCCGGACACGCTCTATATCTTAATAGAAACAATTTCCACCCTTTTTGATTGGAAATTAGAAATCAAACATAATATTTATTTAAACAACCTTACATTTGTCAGTAGCGGGAAGTGTGTAGGTGTGAGCAGAGGTGATTTGGCTCTTCCGGGAGCATTTACTGCCTAAATTACCCCATTATATTTACCACGCTCATAGTTTGATACTGTGCCGTCGTGTTCCCTATTTTCACCAACTCACTCAGTCCCTCAAGGTGTTATGAGGGACATTAAAATGTGGTGGTGAATTGAAAGGCAAGTTTTATCCTCCCGAAAACCTTATTTGACTACATTCTCATCGCATGATTAGTTCAGATCAGTGGCGAACTACTACAGAAAACATTTAGGGAGAAAACTCAAGACAGAAACAAATTACCGTTAGACCTTCTCTAGAGTTCTCGTTCCGAAACTATATTCCACTAGTTGCTTCATGCAGTTTTGTACACACAGCATTACAACACTGAACAGTGTCATTCTTGGTACAAAGATAATTTAGACACCCTTTTGGGAGGGGAGGTTAAGTTCTTATCCGGGATCCGCCATCCAGGTTAGTAGGGAAATTATATTAATTGGCACATACACTTAAGGGGCTGGGGTAATAGGGCATGGGCAAAATAGGTGAGTGCTCTATACAGGAGCTATACCAGCTAACATACTGTACGTTGAGTAAACAAAGTCACAGTCAAACGTCTTCTTATCACCTAAAGCTTCTTACCTGCTGGGGGGGAGGGGCCTGCATGTAGCCCTGCGGGGGAGGCGGAGCCTGCATGACGGGCTGAGCGGGCGGAGGAGGGGGCGGCGGAGGATGGGAGTGGGCGCCGCTGGGCTGGTAGCCGGAGGGAGGGGCCATGGGTTGGCCCGCGGGGGCGGCCATGATGTAGCCGGTCTGGGGCGGGGGGTGCTGGGAGAGGACGGCCGGCGCCGTCTGGTACATCGGCGGCCCCTCTGGGTTCTCGCTGGAGCCCTGGCGGCTTAGGGTCATCTGGCCAAACTGAGGAGTCAGCTCGTCACCCTGGCAACAAGGAAGGATGGAAGAACGGAGACATTACAGTACATACTGGCCACTATACCATACCATACTAAATACAGTACTATTACATACTGGCCACTATAACATACTAAATACAGTACTATCACATACTGGCCACTATACCATACTAAATACAGTACTATTACATACTGGCCACTATACCATACTAAATACAGTACTACATACTGGCCACTATACCATACTAAATACAGTACTACATACTGGCCACTATACCATACTAAATACAGTACTATTACATACTGGCCACTATACCATACTAAATACTATAACCATAACCATCTTCATTACAGTACTATTACATACTGGCCACTATACCATACTAAATACTATAACCATAACCATCTTCATAAAACAACCTACATGCATACTTGTTGCGTTTTATTTTAGCACAACCTAAACAACTGATCCTATATCATCTACAGACACCCGACACATCACGTGGCACAAGAATCACACAGTGACATGAATTAACTCATGCTAGATAACGTCCATCTCTGTTTCAAAAGAATTGGAGGAAGGACAATGTGGTGTACGGCGCCCCAACCTCACTGCCAGCTACCTTACTTGTTTGTGATGGGAAGCTGAGTGGTTAGAGAGAGAGAGAGAGAGAGAGAGAGAGAGAGAGAGAGAGAGAGGAGAAGAGAGAGGAGAAGAGAGGAGAGAAGAGAAGAGGAGAAGAGAGGAGGATGGGAGTGAGAGAGGAGAAGAGAGAAGAGAGGAGAAGAGAAGAGAGGAGTGAGAGAGAAGAGAGGAGAAGAGAAGAGAAGAGAAGAGAAGAGAGGAGAAGAGAGAAGAGAAGAGAAGAGAAGAGAGAGAGAGAGGAGAAGAGGAGAAGAGAAGAGGATGGGAGTGAGAGAGGAGAAGAGAGAAGAAGAGAAGAGAGGAGAGAGAGAGGAGAAGAGAGGAGAAGAGAAGAGAAGAGAGGAGAGAAGAGAGAGAGAGGAGAGGAGAAGAGAGAAGAGAAGAGAAGAGAAGAGAAGAAGAGAAGAGAGAAGAGAAGAGAAGAGAAGAGAAGAGAAGAGAAGAGAGAAGAGAAGAGAGAAGAGAAGAGAGGAGAGGAGAGAAGAGAGAAGAGAAGAGAAGAGAAGAGAAGAGAAGAGAAGAGAGAAGAGAAGAGAAGAGAAGAGAGAGGAGAAGAGAAGAGAAGAGAAGAGAGAGGAGAGAGGAGAGGAGAAGAGAGAAGAGAAGAGAAGAGAAGAGAGAAGAAGAGAAGAGAAGAGAGAAGAGAAGAGAAGAGAAGAGAGGAGAAGAGAAGAGAAGAGAGGAGAAGAGAGGAGAAGAGAAGAGAAGAGAAGAGAAGAGAGAAGAGAAGAGAGACGAGAAGAGAGAAGAGGAGAGAAGAGAAGAGAAGAGAGAAGAGAAGAGAAGAGAGAAGAGAAGAGAAGAAGAGAAGAGAAGAGAAGAGAGAAGAGAAGAGAGAAGAGAAGAGAAGAGAAGAGAAGAGAGAGGAGAAAGAAGAGAAGAGAGAGGAGAGAGGAGAGGAGAAGAGAGAAGAGAAGAGAAGAGAAGAGAAGAGAAGAGAAGAGAAGAGAAGAGAGAAGAGAAGAGAGAAGAGAAGAGAGGAGAGGAGAGAAGAGAGAAGAGAAGAGAAGAGAGAAGAGAAGAGAGAAGAGAAGAGAGAGGAGAGGAGAGAAGAGGAGAAGAGAGGAGAAGAGAGGAGAGGAGAGGAGAGAAGAGGAGAAGAGAAGAGAAGAGAAGAGAAGAGAAGAAGAGAGGAGAAGAGAGGAGAAGAGAGGAGAGGAGAGGAGAGGAGAAGGGAGAGGAGAGGAGAAGAGAGAGGAGTACCATGTTGTACTGCTGGGGAGGAGAGACGGGCAGGAGGACCTGGGGACAGGAAGGGCTGGAGTAGGAGACAGGCTGTGGAGAGGGCTGCAGAGCACCCACCGGCTGAGAGAGGGAGAGAGAGAGGGATGAGGGAGAGAGAGAGGGAGAGATAGAACGAGCAAAGAAGTGAGTGAGGGGGAAGGATTGAGACAGACATGTAAATAAGAAAGAGAGAAAAAGGAGAGAAGAGGAAAGAAAAGGTGAAGAAATGGAGAGAAGAGAAGAGGACAGGAGAGAAGAGAAGAGGACAGCCCAAAGGTTGGAGGCAGCAGCAAAGGAGAAGGCGCAGAAGAGAGGGAAGGGTGAAAGAGAGGTTGTTATTATTTGGTAGCTAACGAAAGGGAAAAAGTAAATAATAACATTTACTTGAAAGCGGCTTAAAACTGAAGGTAGAGGAGGAATTAACAAACAAAGTATCCTAGCCCAGCTCCCCCCCGCCCGGACGACCACCACCTGGGCCCATCATGTGGTTGCCCATGGGGTGCTGGGTGGGCGTGGGCAGCAGGGCCTGCTGGGGTGGGGGAGGGGGTGGCTGGCTCTGCTGCTGGGGCGGGTTGGACGGGCAGGGCAGCAGGCTGCGGGCCGTCTGTGGAGCGGCCGCCGGGGGGCACACGTCCAGGGTGGCCGGGGGGAGCGCTGGCAGGAGAGAGAGAGAGAGAGGTGGGTCACTGCAACTGCACACCTGGGGCTGGCGCTGTTTCTCCTTGAAAGAGTCCTGTGAGGAGGTGGGACAATAACCAAGTCGTGCCAGGACTGCACAGCATCCGTCCAGAGAATATGAGAACTTTTTAAGATGTTAAGATGAGATTTTCCAAATCAAATGATTAACATACCTCTGATGTTCACCTATAAAAAAAATACCTAAGAGCTGTCATCTTTGCCCATATAAGGAGATCCAGATCTTCTTATATGGGCAAAAATGGCAAGTTTGGGTTCTTTGTGTAGGCGAACTTCAGAGGTCTATTTTCTTTCTTGAGGCTTCCACGTGGTTTGGTCTGATCAGATCATGTGAATATACATGTAAGATGGAAAACCATCTTACATCACTTTGTTTAAGCTACATAAACACTACGCAGCCAAGTCCTAAGTGTCCTATGACATACTGAACGCAGCAGGAGCATTTGTTAAACATAAAAATGTGTCCAAGTAGTGAGTGTGGGGGGGGGCAAGAGGGCAGGCTGGTGTTGGGTACCGTTGCGAGAGCCCCTGGCGCTGCCCTGGGAGCCCTTGGCACTGCCCAGGCTGTCCCCGCGCGTCAGAATGGAGATGCCAGAGAAGCTGCTGGCCTTGGTGACGGGCGGCCGCAGTGTGCGGTTGGAGCTGTCCGAGTCGGTGCTGCTCCACGGCCGCGGCTCCACACACTTCATGTCGCTGTCCGTGCTGCTCTGCCGGCTGCTCGACGCCCTGCTCGAGCTCTCACGGTTCCCCCTGACGGAGAGGGAGAGAGAGGGAGAGGGAGAGGGAGAGAATGGGGGGAGGAAAAGATAGAGAGAGAGAGGGTGAAGAGAAAGAGAGAGAAAGAGAGAGAGAGAGAGAGAATGGGGCAAGGGAGAGATAGAGAGAGAGAGGGTGAAGAGAGAGAGAGAGAAGGGGGGACAAGAGAGAGAGAGAGAGAGAGAGAGAGAGAGAGAGAGAGAGGAGGGGGAGAGAGAGAGGAGGGGAGAGAGAGAGAGGGGGGGAGAGAGAGAGGGAGAGGGGAAGAGAGAGAGATGAGAGGGAGAGGGGGAAGATGAGAGAAAGAGACAATGGAGAAGAGTAAAAGAAAGTGAGAAGAAAAACAACAGATAGAATGATAGATAGAACAACAGATAGAATGATAGATAGAACAACAGATAGAATGATAGATAGAACAACAGAGAGTGAAAGGAGGCAAGGAGGCGAGAGAGAGAGAGAAATGTTGACATAGACGAAGTAACAGATAAAGAGACGTATAACGTTACAGAGAAACAAAGATTCCAAGTGGAGACAGATCCAAATGTGTGGTGAAGGAACAGAATCAGAGCAAAGCAAGGACATGATGAAGAACAAAAAAGAAAGACAGAATGTGGGGGGTTTGACACAGAGAGAGAGAGAGAGAGAGAGAGAGGGAGGGAGAGAGAGAGAGAGAGGCAGAATAGCAAAGGAAAGAGAGGGTGCAAAGAAGAGAGGAAATGAAAGAGGGGAGGAGAAGAGTAAAGAGCATGTTGATTACAGACACAAACACACTCTTCTCTTCTCATCTCTTCTCATCTCTTTGGGGCTTACAGGGGGAGTGAAGCATTCAGCACAAATACCAACAGCTCTGTCCAACACCCCATTCCAAGCCAAAAAATAACAATCCAAGAAATGCAGACACCCCAGCACATGTGCAAACACACACACGCAGTATTCCCATCAGCTTCTAGATCACTCCAAGTCACACACCTACACACACACACACACAGACATACATACATTACACACACATGCAGTTAGAACTGGTGTGATGCAAGTCCAGGGGCAAGTTTACAAGGTACATTTCCCAAAAGACAAACCAGACACGGAAATGGACAACACTGTTAACGAACCCCAAGCTGTGGACGGTACAACACACACAATACAGAATTTAATTACAAACACACAGACACCTCACACAGTAGGAAGACAACATACACAATCACACCACCATCTGACACACAATGCAGACAACATACTAACACATAACAAGGCGGCACACACACACACAACCTCACACAAGTAGACAAACTCCCACATCAAAAATGTTGATGCCAAGTTAGCGCACAAATTCAGGTTCATTAAACAGAGAAACGTACAGTTAGAAACATAGGTGGACACCCACACGCTATATTTTAAGAATATCTAACATGTAATGTAGACTCTACTACTGTTGAAAAGGAAATGTGTATCTAAACACACAAGCCTTGATGTAGAAGCTCCTGTCATCTAATGGTGACTCTCGCTACAACACAAACAGATCAATTTGTCTGGACTAGCCATTTAGGAAATGGTACCATTTAACACTTGATGCACTTTTCTGGCTTGTTCAAAGAGAGGAAGGTGCCATATTTAGTGAATAATAAGCTCTGAATTTATTTCCCATCACCAGGGACTCAACAAAGCATGTTCTTGCAGTACTGTACACAGCAGCAGAAATCGCGATTAGTCCCTTCTCATTAGCCCAACATGGCTGCAGAAGGACCAGGACTAAGTCCACATTTTGTCTTACTTTTGGTTCCAATTGTCTGTGCTTTAGTACTTCTGTCTGCCTGAACTTGTATAGAGGAAGAATCGGAGGGAGAGAGAGAGAGGGAGGGAGGGAGAGAGAGAAATGGAGAGAGGAAAAGTTGAAGAGAAAGAAACGTTGAGAGCGAATGAGTGTATTGGTGCATGCCTGCTGCTGTGGCTCAGATGGCTTCATATCTGCGGCTGCCTCCCCTGGCACTGCGAGGTGACAGACAGAGAGGAGACAGTGTGTGGGATGTGCTCAAATTGAGCTAAAAAAACAGAACGGAACAGGAGAATCTCCAAGATTGGAGAGGGGCGAAAAATACTCTTGGCATATCGTGAGCGGTGTGTGTTTCTCTGGCTGTTTTGATTTCTCTCTTTCTGTCTTCCTGCATTGCTTTCTTTTTTGTTTTTTTTTCTTTTATTTTAAAGGTGGCAGTGTCTGATGAATTTTTCAGTGCGGCTGTAATTAATGGATGAGCTATTTTAAGCGAGCTGTGCGGCCTATTTTAGGGGAGGGTAGTTCTCACTATGCAGATGAGAGTGGGAGAGTGGGAAAGAGAGAGAGAGAGAGAGAAAGAGGGATGAGTGAGAGAGAGGGAGGGAGGGAGGGGAGGAGAGTAGAGAGGGGAAGGTAGATGAACAGAGAGATTTCCTTCTTCACAACATGTCTGCCTCCTCGTCCCCCTGGAAACCATCTCACAATCTGAAATGCTAATCAAGTCTCTTTAAAAAATAAAACATAACATGATAAGCTCCTAGTTATATGGCAATACTTCAATGGTAATACTACCATCAATACATCTAGATTATGTTATTTGAATCAGCTTATTTCAATTCTGTGCATTCATAACGGGGGATGCACTATCACTTCTCATGCAGTAGGCTGCGCTGTTTCTCAATCCACTACTCTAAGCTGCAGGCGGCAGCCCAACCTAAAAACCTCTTCACCTTCGTGTCTTAACTGCAAGCCTAAAGCAGCAGCTCCTTACACTCCACACAACGGAGACAATAATAACGGCACAATGATGATATCAGCCGAAAGAAACTTTAGTTATTAAATCGGCAGATCGGAATATTTCTGCAAATGTGTCTGCCCGATAAGGTCTCTGAGAAGCTTCATACAAACGCGTTAACACTAGTTTAATTTCATTCATTCTTTTTTTTATGAATGAATATCTACATTTGTTAAAAGATGCATTTAGGATATAATAAAAAGAAATATCTTATGTTTGTATACCGATGTGTCACACTAAGAATAATAATATTTTTTTTATTGTATGAAGTTATTAGGGTCAGCACATTACAACTGAAAATACCATTCAAACTAAATACTTGCAGAGGGAAAATAACAGCAGTTTTTAAATTACATTTCTCTCCAAACAAGAGAGAACTCCAAAAGTTGATTTCCCTCCAACATTTCATGCTTCCCTCATAACAGCAACCCCAAAACCTCCCACTCCTCCCTCATTCTAACAACATCCCAATCCCTCCCTACACCCATTCCCCCACTTCCCAGCCCCTTCAACTTCCCCCAACCCTAGCCCCCAGCTCTACTTTTCACACACAGTCACACACCTTTCACACACAGTCACACACGCACAAAAAAAAAAAAACCTCTAACACTCAAACACTAAGAATAATAAGTAATAACTAAGAATACTAAAGTTCCTTCTAATACAAGAGAGGTTAATGTAATAATAATAAAAAAAAAAGTCTAGTTTGGTAATCAGCCACAATGAGTTTGAAAATGTTAGCTTTTTTAAAAATCACTGGGGAAAAAAATCACGTGTTGTGCTTCCCTACTCCAAAGATAATCTGTGTTGTAAGCAAACTCCCTCCCATCAAGCCATACTGCTGAAACAGTGCGGAACATGAGCGAACAGCTGAGCGAGATGAACCGGGCCGGCCCAGTGACCCAGAGCAGGGGGCTGGGCTGGGAGGACTTCATGCCGCTGCCTGTCCATCAGCACTGAGCCACCGGGGCTCAGAGGAGCAGCACGGCCAGGCAACCTCCACCATGGCAACAAGCACCCGTCTACCAGCGCACGCATGCACGCACACACACACACACACACAAATGTAGATAGATATAACTGGAATAGGGCTAACTGGAAGCCATGGCTGACAGGGGATGTCCTCAGGCTGCTGAGGGCCAGAGACAAAGCCTACAGAGCTGGGGATGAAGCTGGCATGAGAACAGCGAGAGCCAACCTGTCCCGTGGCATCAAGGAAGCAAAAAAGGAATACACTCGCAAGATAACCACCCACTTCAAAGACAGCAGGAACGCACAAAGCCTATGGCAGGGCATTCAGGCCATCACAGACTACAAGCCCGCGCCACAGAGCTGTGAGAGCAACATCCCTCTGCTCAACAATCTAAACCGCTTTGCTCGCTTTGAAGCACAAAACAGCACTTGCCCACAGAAGACCCTCCCCTCCACACGAGCAGCCCCTGTGCCTCTCTGCCGACAGCGTGAAGAGGATACTTGCTGCTATCAACACCGTGAAGGCAGCAGGCCCAGACAACATCCCAGGTCGGGCTGAAGGACTGCGCTTGAGGAGCTTAAGGATGTCTTCACAGACATCTGTAACACTTCCCTGAAGCAAGCCATCGGCCCCATCATGTTTCAAAGCTGCCACCATCATACCTGTGCCGAAGAAACTGCTCCATCCTGCTTCAATGACTACCGCGTGGCACTGACACCCATCATCATGAAGTGCTTTGAGCGCTTGTCATGTCACACATCAAATCCATCCCCCACCCTGGACCCTTCCAGTTTGCATACCGAGCCAAACGGTCCACAGAGGATGCAATCTGCTCTGCCCTCCACCCAGCCCTCACCCACCTGGAAAAAAGAGACTCATATGTGAGATTGCTGTTTATAGACTTCAGTTCTGCATTCAACACCATAATACCACAACAACTCATCTGCAAACTTGACAAACTGGGACTTAGTACCTACCTCTGCAACTGACTACTGGACTTCCTCTGTCAGAGGCCTCAAGTAGTAATGTGATTGGCAACAATATCTCAAGCAGCATCACACTGAGCACGGGGCCCCCAAGGCTGCGTGCTCAGTCCGCTGCTCTTCACCCTGTTGACGCATGACTGCACTGCAACCTACAGCAACAACCACATGGTGAAATTTGCTGACGACACAACTCTGGTGGGTCTCATCACCAAGGGTGACGAGACTCAATACAGGTTGGAGGTCGACCTTCTGACCACACGGGTGCAGGGACAACAACCTCCTGCTGAACGTCAGCAAGACCAAGGAGATTGTTGTTGACTTCCTCAGAGAGGTCACACCCAACACCTGCCACTGACCATCGACGGTGCTGTGGTGGAGAGAGTGAGCAGCACCAAATTCCTGGGGTGCACATCAGTGAAGACCTCTCCTGACCACCAACACTGCATCACTGGCGAAGAAAGCTCAGCGCCTGTACTTCCTAAGTGAAACTCAGGCGAGCAAGTGCTCCACCAGCCATCATGACCACATTCTACCGAGGCACCAGAGCATCCTCTCCAGCTGTATCGCTGTGGGCGGAAGCTGCACTGAATACAACAGGAAAGCCCTGCTGCAGCATAGTGAACACAGCTGGAAGGATTATTGGTGCTTCACTCCCCTCCCTGAAGGACATTTACACCTCCCACCTCACCAAGTAAAGGCGACCACAATTGTGAGTGATGCAAGTCACCCCGCTCACAATTTGTTTGATCTACTGCCCTCTGGGAAGAGGTACAGAAGCCTGCGCTCCCGCACCACCAGACTCACCAACAGCTTCATACACCAGGCTGTTAGGATGCTAAACTCTCTCCCCCATCTCCCCCCTCCACCCTCTACATAACATCCTGGACTTTTAGACCCACAATAGCTGCCTTGCACTACTCCACTTGCACTACTCCACTTGCACACTTGCAACTTGTTGTTGTTGTCCTGTTGTCCTGAACACTTCTGAATACACTTCTGCTGCTCTTACATAACTTGCACCACTATGCCACTTTCATACTTAGGTCAAACAAAACTACCTCAGCCATTTATTGGCCTGACTATATTATATTGACTGTCTACTGTATGCACAATTGCTACCAAATTTTGCTGCTCTTATTTCTTCATTGTATGTGCCTTCTTATTTTTACTTTTTATATTGTTTACTTGAATGTTATGTTTGTCTGTGGACCTAATTGGTAAAATATGTCTTGTCTCCAACGTGGGATAGTAGGAAACGCAATTTCGATCTCTTTGTATGTCTTGACATGTGAAGAAATTGACAATAAAGCAGACTTTGACTTTGACTTTGATATATCTAGATAGATAGATAGATACTTTATTGATCCCCAGGGGAAATTCAAGATGTGCGCACACACACACACACACATACACACACACACATGTAGAAAGATATATCTAGATAGATAGATAGATACTTTATTGATCCCCAGGGGAAATTAAAGATGTGCGCACACACACACAAAATGTGCACATACACACACACACACACACACAGGCACACACACACACACACACACACACACACAAAATGTGCACACACACACACACACGTGCACACACACTCACACACACACACACACACACACACACACACACAAAATGTGCACATACACACACACACAGGCGCACACACACACACACACACACAAAATGTGCACATACACACACAAAATGTGCACATACACACACACACAGGCGCAGGCGCACACACACGCACACACACACACACACACACACACACACACACACACACGTGCGCCCCAGTGATGCTGTGTGCAGCAGGGGTGATGGCTATCGTCCCCAGAGAAGTGAGTGAAAAGGCTAAATAAATAAAAGTGAGGGAATAAACGCCCCCACGAAGCAGCCATGCATGGGCCTGTTGAGCCCCACGGTGCGCCGAGCCATCGCCAAGCAGGGGACGGACAACAAACCAACAGAAATAAACACACACACGAGAAAAAAACCAAACAAACAAATCATTAATAGATAACCACAGAAAACGGGCATGACAACACACATCACACCCAGTACCTAAAGATCTGCCTCCTCTTTTGAGAACTAGAGGAATAGCCTTCAGTGGAAAGTCTGTTGGGTTGCATTGGAGAGAAATGCTAGAGGTTACTGGGGGTGGGGGGTGGGGAAGAGGGTAGGGAGGTGTGTGTAAGGGGTAGTGGTAAGGTAGGGGACAAGGGCTACATGGGACGGGTGGGGTGGGGAAAAGGAACTTCCACCCCCAAGGAGCGATAAAACCCAGCAACACAAAAAGTGAAGGAAAAAAAGGGCAAACTGAGCAACCCCCCTCCACCCCACCTCCACCCCCCCTCCTCCCCCCCTCCACCCCACCTCCACCCCCACCCTCCACCCCACCTCCTCCCCCCCTCCTCCCCCCTCCACCTCCACCCTCCACCTCCACCCTCCACCTCCTCCCCCCCTCCACCTCCACCCCCACCCCACCTCCACCTCCTGAATCTAATGCGTGCAAAATCTATTATGGCATACATAAGGGCATTTGATGCAAATCCCGAACATGGGCAGTCACAAAAACTGTATCTTTTGATGTTCAGGCAGCATCATGGTCATCAGCTACTGTTTGGGGAACAATGAGTGAAGCATGTAAGCGTGTGTGTGTGTGTCTGTGTGTGTGTGTGTGTGTCATTTAACAGGATGTGCCCAGGACGAGCTGCTTGCGCTGAAAGCTACAGGATGCATATGGCTGTGACTTTCTGAGGGCCGATGAGCGAGAGGCCTTCTGGACTTCCGGACTGCCACCTCAGTCTGGTCAGTTGCTATGTGTATTCAGAAGGGAAGGGGCTGGCTTTGCTCGACTCATGATGGCCAAAGCCCACTAAGGAGGAGGTCTCATAATAGCACTGAAATGCTGATGCTGTTTGTTCATAGCGCATTGGATCTGGCGGTAAGCAGTTTCAAGTGACAACTTTGAGTCTTACGCATTTCATTTCTTATTTGGTAATTATTTGGTCTGAGATGGGAGGAAATGACAGATATCTGTACATTTAGACTTAATACCAAATTGATTACAAATCAAAGCATCTGGGTGAATCACCCATAAATGCGCAAGACTTTTGAGAAACCCTGCTGAGCTTCATATTCACCCCGGTCAATGAAAACTTTTTTTTTTTTTTTCTTCTACAGCACCATCAGCAGCTAGAGATCCACTGAGGGTCAATAAGTTACCCGGAAAGAGCAGAATTATCACACCGAAATTTCAGAGCTGGCAAAAAAGGGCACGAATTAAGCTGCCCCAGCTTTTAAATTAGCAATACAATACAAGCTGATAGTCGGGTATTCATTGTAGAGCCAAATCCTTTATTGCCTGGGGAATATAGAACCCACACAGATAAGACCATATTTGCAAACACAGACCCACAACACACACCCATAGATGTATGTGTGTGTGTGTGTGCCTCTGTGTGTGTCTTCCGCTTGCTAAGAGAGGCAGTGACTTCTTCCCACACATCACAAGCTCTAACACAAGACGTGAGCGACAGTCTCCACGACATGGCAGGAGCTTACCTGTTGTCGTTGATGTATCCATTTTGAGAGGACTGAAAAGAAAAGAACACCTGCACATTACGAACGGCCTCGTCGGCGTTTGAGCCCTGAAGAATTAGCTGAGCCGAACTCCCCAAACTCACACCTCAAGGGTGTTTACGAATACGAACCCCTGTTCTCACAGGGATGGACTTTCAGCCCCGTCTCTAACTAACCTTTACAAGTGTTTTTTTTAAGAGAGAGAGAAGACCCAAACTGAGCCTCTGGCCAACACACAAACTCCAAAACAATAACAAAACAATTGATGCTCTAAATAACCCTTTAGCCAAAAAGAGGGTGTACCTCTGTGTCTAAGACACGCTATGAAGCTCACTCTAGAGCGGTGTTAGATAAGCAAACCAACAATGCTCTCCTCACACTCTCCATACTTGAACTCCAAAGAGGGCAATGGCAGGGTGAAGAGTGCCATCCAAACACAGAGAGCCTGGACAAGACAAGTGTCCTCGGCCCATCTGAGCCTGGACAAGACAAGTGTCCTCGGCCCATCTGAAGCAGAGGGACGCATGGCATTTAACTGGGGCTGGAGTTTGAGTGCATGCTGTGGGACCTGAGACTCAGTGGCTGGGTCTTGGCTAGTTTCCCCTCCGCACCCACAGGCACTTACCTCACGGGCAAAGATCCGGTCTCGTACCCGCTGGTATTCCTCCTCTCGCTCCTCAATGGACTTGCTGCGCCGCCCGTCCTGCAACGGCACACGGATCTGAAAACAAAACAGCAAAAGGGACGTATGAAAAATAGCTCAGAATGTCACTCACAGGGATGTAACCATATGCTTAACTCATGATTCGGTGGGATTCAATTTTCTCACATTTTCTTTTTAACAGAATAAGCAGCAGACATTCTGTCTAATCAGGCGCCCTGATGAGGTCGTTTTAAATTAGAACAATCTTTTGACCAATCGCACTCCAATTTTACTATTATTACCAATCATGGTACTGATGTCTAAAGTCGAACAAGTCGAAATCAAAAGCAAATTACGCCCTATTCTGTTCAAATGTTGTACCGTGACAGATACAACAAGAGGACAATCATTTTTGGGAGTCCTTAAGAGGCATTTAGAGGAGAAGAAGTCTGCACCTGATTATCATCCTTGTCCATGCTGGCATCATCCCTTTTCAGGATGAACTTCTTCTGGAAATCCATGTTTCTCTCATCCTTTATGTGCTCAGAGAACCTTTGCTCAGGGCTGTAAAAGGGCAAGGACAACATTCACATTATATGCTAACAGTACAAATTCCGTCAGTATACATATTACGTATATATGTACGATGATAAATGAACCTGGGGAATTGTTTTCAGGCACACTCCAATGGTAACTGAGCAGCAGGAATATACTGCATTACTTTGCCATCTCCCCATCCATCCATCCATCCATCCATCCATCCATCCATCTCCCCATCCATCCATCCCCACATCCATCCATCCATCCATCCATCTCCCCATCCAACTGTAACTTAATGTCTCCAGAGTGCTCTTGTCCACCAGTGTGATTGGCTGGTGCTCACATGCGCGTGTTGCCAGTCTTGTTGATGATGACGGCCTTGCCGGTCTGGTCCACGTTGTGGTCCATGCCGAAGTACGCAGCCACCCTGTGCAGCAGCATGCGATGGTAGGAGGTCATCTGAGGAAACTTCTTGTACTGGTTACTGTGAAACAAACAAACAAACAAACAAATGAACAAAACAAGATGGGACTGGGAACCCAGGTTTATTTTTATTTAGACCTGCTGGTCTCCGTTTAGCCATCTGTATTCTAAACGCACTGTGTCTATACTGAGACATCAAGGCCATCTTTTATATGGTATTACCTAGCTGTAACAGCTTTATTTTTATTTCACCTATTCAGAATTTTGAGAATAATTAGATGAGAACAAACATTTGATTAGCACACGCACGCACACACACACACACACACACACACACCATAATTGCACTGCACTTTTGCCCAGTGTAGGCCCTGGTACCCAGGCATGGCATGACTGAGCAATGCAATTAAACTATATCCACTATAATTATACTATTACTACTGCCGGCTATATTTAAGCAGAACAAACAGGGTGGCGTTAAATTTAAAACAGGACTGGTGCGTTCGCGGTATTCTGGCTCACTTGTCGTCATTAATGAACTCCAGGATATCTTGTTCCAGTTTGAGCAGCATCATTCGATCCCTGTTCAAGAGAGAGAGAGAGAGAGAGAGAGAGAGAGAGAGAGAGAGAGAGGAAGAGAGAGAGACAGACAGAGAAAGAAAGAGAGGAAGAGAGGGAGAGAGAGAGGGAGGGAGAGAGAGAATTTGAGAACGCAGTGCCAACTGTTCCCAACAAAGATCAAAGAGCCTGTGTGTCCAATGGTCTCCTGACTGTGAATGTGTTGCTGCATAGCGATCTCCTGAGTGTGCGAGCAGAGAGGAGCCAGACACTTGTGGCCCTCATTACAGTATTGGCTTTAGGGTAGCCTGGGGTACCTTATCCCCACTATTCTGTGTCAATGTGGTGTCTGCTCAAGCCCGGGCAAATCAATAAGGCTGCAACATATATACCTGGGATTGTTTTTCAGTGTGTTGACCAAGAACTCGTGCACATCGATACCAGTGGAGTCAGTGTACTCTTGACTGGAGTCTGGACGGAGGGTGAGATGGGGGAGAGACAGCACCAAACACACACACACAGAGGATCAGTCGCTGGTAAATTCACACATCAATTGTCAAATATGGATCTATCTATCTATCTATCTATGCGTGGGCAAATGACTAAATATGAGAAAGGATGCACATCAAATCTGTACAACCTGAAAAAGGATGCACATCAAATCTATACAACCTAAAAAGAAAGCACAACTACAGAAAATCAATATCATCCCCTACATTTGATTCTGGCCTGGCCATACTTCCACTTCCACATTCACATTCACGCACAGTGCAGCTCGCAACTGCGTCAGTGGTGGAGGACGCTGGCCGCTGTTTTTCTGACTTATTACTACTAGTCAATAGCCTAATCCCAACCTGTAACCTGGAGGCGCATTTCCTGTTGACATTTGCGCACGGTAAACACAGGACATGGGGGGTGAGGGGGCCACATTACCTCTCCCTGCCTGAGGATGATTAAGTGATGACGGAAATTGTTTTGCGAGATAAAAATAAAACACACTGGCGCATGAACGTCACTGAGAGTGAGAGAGAGGGAGGAAGAAGAAAAAAGGAAAGAAAGACACGGCTCACCACGGGAGAGGTTTCTCCGCACGCTCTTGTCCTTCTTCTCCTTCTCCTCGTTCTCATACTCGTCTTTGGAGGACTTCTCCTCCTCTTTGTCCGAGGGGCAGCTGATATGCAGCTGAATGATATCCTGCGGGAGATAAGGTTGGGTCACTGAAAACACAACACACACACACACACACACACACACACACACACACACACACAACGCCTCTTTGCACTAGGCTACACAAAATGCAATTAGGTCCATTGCGTGATTAAATAAAAAAATAAAAAAGCAGGCTGTAGTAGTGGCCAGTTAAAGTGGGGCTTGGTCAGTGGTATGACCGTAGCAATGTGTAGTAATAGCTCCGGATGAGCGGCTTAAGTGGCCTAATCGAAAAGCCTTTATTGTTGCAGGCGCATTACTCCATCTATTAAACAGGGCAACCAGCTGCACCTGAAATTACAGCCATGCTCCAGCTGACTAAAGACCATGACGGACAACTCCATTACGATGCCAGGATAAGAACGTTTAACCTAAAAAAGGCAGCCAGGAGTGTCGAGACGACCTCTACGCCTCACGTGCACACTTGCAATGGCAACATGGTGCAGAAGTGTGTGTCAACGCTATACCCTTTGAGAGTAGGTACAAGGCAAAAGGTACTGAAATCGTTCTGTTAAATTATCGTTTTGCGTTTTGCAAAGGTGCATTGTGCAGAGGCTTGTAAGCAGCTGTGAGGCCGTACCTGAGTCTCTGGGGGTCCATCAGCTGAGAATGGACCTGAGGACTCCTCACACACCGCAAGGCTACGCACCAGCTTCAGCTTGGCATTGGACTGAGCGAGAGCGAGCGAGAGAGAGAGAGAGAGAGAGAGAGAGAGAGAGAGAGAGAAAAATACATTAGATGAGTGATGTTAAACAAATGAGACCACCACATTACAAAACTACACAATACATTTACATTTAGAAAGGATATAATTTTGCCTCAGTTATGATGACCTTTGACTTCTTTGAAAATCAATCCAACCAGAGAATGTCTAATAAGGGGAGAACCTTCACTCTCGGAACGCTTCCGGTGTGGTACTGCATCTAAGGGCGCTCGCGGGCAAATCCATAATCCACTTTTCTCGGGATATAATTTTTTTTCAAATAATTTGAATATTGTATTCGAAAGGGGAGGCAAAGACAATACACTTGGTTGAGTATTATTTTTTTTAAAGTCACTTAATTGTTCTAAAAAGCCTGTCAAACGTGTCAATGACGTCATTCATTAGCATGATCATAGCATAGCATAGCATCAATGCTAGCGTGTTATGGGCAACAATGACCCAACCTGTAAGAAAACGAAAGGACATGACTCCCAGATTATTTCACTTTGGATTGATAATCCATATCCATTTTGCGAAAAATAAATTGAAATCTGAGGGTTTCAGTTGTTAAATAGGTGAAAACAATAAATGTAGCCATGTAGCTCCATAGGACCCCATGTATTTTGGACTCGCCCGCGATCGCCATCTAGGTGAACTCTGGTGAACTGCAGCCAAATTCGGTTAGTGTGAGATTAATAGAGAGTGGGGAGGCTCTCCGTAGACGGGCTCTGATCCAACCAACTTAATTAAGACAACGGACAACATCGGTATGTAAAAGGAAACTGAGAGAACCATTCCAAACCATTTGTAATCAATGTGTAAACAAATCAGCTCGGCTTAGCGCGATTATGTTATAAAATACATATCTGTTGAAAACCTAAGGTGCTCTTGTGCCCATTTTCTGGCCTGAAAGTTAGAGGGGCTTGTGTGTGTGTGTGTATGAAAGTTAGAGGGGCTTGTGTGTATGAAAGTTAGAGGGGCTTGTGTGTGTGTGTGTGTGTGTGTAAGAAAGTTAGAGGGCTCTTGTGTGTGTGTGTATGAAAGTTAGAGGGGCTTGTGTGTGTGTGTATGAAAGTTAGAGTGACTTGTGTGTGTGTGTGTGTATGAAAGTTAGAGTGGCTTGTGTGTGTGAGTATGAAAGTTAGAGGGGCTTGTGTGTATGAAAGTTAGAGGGGCTTGTGTGTGTGTGTGTGTGTGTGTAAGAAAGTTAGAGGGCTCTTGTGTGTGTGTGTGTATGAAAGTTAGAGGGGCTTGTGTGTGTGTGTTTGAAAGTTAGAGTGACTTGTGTGTGTGTGTGTGTATGAAAGTTAGAGTGGCTTGTGTGTGTGAGTATGAAAGTTAGAGGGGCTTGTGTGTATGAAAGTTAGAGGGGCTTGTGTGTGTGTGTGTGTGTATGAAAGTTAGAGGGGCTTGTGTGTGTGTGTGTATAAAAGTTAGAGGGGCTTGTGTGTGTGTGTGTATGAAAGTTAGAGGGGCTTGTGTGTGTGTGTGTATGAAAGTTAGAGGGGCTTGTGTGTGTGTGTGTATGAAAGTTAGAGGGGCTTGTGTGTATGTGGTTGACATACTTGGCAACGTGGCCAACTAGAGCGAGAAAGGAGCTACAGTACGAGAAAGCAGGTCAACCCAGAAAAGTGCTCTCTCTCTCCTCCTTTTCTCTATCCCTCCCTCAATCCCTCTCTCTGGCTCTCTCCCTCCCTCCCTCTGTCTTTGCAGGCAAGGCCTAACACAATTGCGGTCACAAGTGTAAACCAAGGGACTAGGGATAGAAAATGGCCCAATCCCATTAAGGGGAAAGTGAGGAGGGGAAACGCACACCCACACAGCACACAGCACACAACACACAACACACCACACATAGGCGCACACACGTGAAACAGGCACGAGCCTCCACCGCCCTGCTCCAGAAATCCCCGAGCTAAAGCTGCGGAGCGGCAATCCGCCATCTCACCTGAGCCAACCTGCTACCGCCCACAGAGGAGGGGGCAGAGAGGAGGACTGGAGAAAGGGAGGGAATTAGGGCGGAAAGTAGAGAGAGAGAGAGGGGGAGAGAGCTAGGGAGAGAGAGTGACGGAGAGAGAGAGAGGTTAGCGAGAAAAAGAGAGAGAGAGAGAGAGAGAGAGAGAGAGAGGGAGAGAGAGAGAGAGCGAGAGAAAGAGAGGGAGAGAGAGGAAGAAGGAGCGAGAGAGGGAGCGAGAGAGAGGGAGGGAGAGCTAGGGAGAGAGAGGGAGCGAGAGAGAGGGAGCGAGAGAAAGAGAGAGAGAGAGAGAGCTAGGGAGAGAGAGGGAGCGAGAGAGGGAGCGAGAGAAAGAGAGAGAGAGAGAGAGAGAGAGAGAGAGAGAGAAAGAGAGGGAGAGAGAAAAAGAGAGGGAGGGAAAGAAAGAAATAAAGAAAGAAAGAAAAGAAAGAAAGAAAGAAAGAAAGAAAGAAAGAAAAAGAGAGAGAGAGAGAGAGAGATATTCCTCACTCCTAAGGCTGCAGGATGGTGTGGCCTCAGCCTTTAGCTCAAGGCAGGATTAGGCTAATGACCCGACTGGCTTAAGCAAGTATGATCAAACAAGATCTGCTTACCTTCGCTCTCTTCCTCCCATGGCCGTGGTTCTGGGATCGCCTCTGAGGAAGAGAATGAAAGAGAGAGAGGGAGAGAATGAAAGAGAGAGAGGGAGAGAATGAAAGAGAGAGAGGGAGAGAATGAAGGAGTTGGCCGAGAGATGTGTTAAGTGCGTCACTGCTAAAGAGATTAGCAGAGACTGAGGGTAAACAGCTAGTTGACACTAGGGCTGCACGATTTGGGGAAAATATTTATTACAAGTTTTCTGATTTATGTTGCGATTGCAATTTGATTTGCAAGATAATTTTTGAAAGTCAAGCTAAAGTTCACTATTCCAAATTTCTCTTTAAGTTAGGCCACTTCTGAGTAGAGCATGCCTAGTGCAGGAGAAGAACAGCACTTCTGATTGGTGAGGATGCCTAGTGCAGGAGAAGAACAGCACTTCTGATTGGTGAGCATATATATATATATATATATATATATATATATATATATATATATATATATATATATATATATATGTGGAGGCATGGTCTGAGCAATAGCTCATGAAGGAGGAATACCCGCCTTGGCTCAGGGCCATTGCGGCATTAAACCACCCGGGCCACGGCATGTTGACAAATGGCTGCTTGAGAGTTACTGTACTGTAAGTACGGCTCTCAGCGTTTCCTGGATCTTTCCAGAGGGGGTTATGTCGTATCCGCCACTGCCCACACTCTGGCCTCTCTCCAATGAGGCTACAGCTACAGGTTGGGCTGTGACAACTGGTCTGTGTCTGTGTACAGTATGTGTGTGTGTGTGTGTGTGTGTCTCTCTCTCTCTCTCTCTCTCTCTCTCTCTAGTCAGTTCAGGACACAGCAATATGACTCATCAACGTCTTCATATTACAACAGACTTGGTTTGAATTCTGATCACCATTGCTGCTGCATAGTACCCTGGAAATCCGAGTTCTCGCATCTGCGAGACACTCTGGCAAAGAGCAATGATGCACGTTACTTTTCCCCCTTGCATTCCGGGGAACCAGCTAAACTGATGAAGACAGCACTGCAACGTTGGAGGACAGTACACATTGGTCGTAGTGTTATCCCCGATTGGCGCAGGCAATGAGATTTTAAATGCATGCTTGTTGTCACCGAAAGTTAGGCCATTACATTGCTCTTTGCCAGACCCTTAATCTTTCTAGATTATCAGGGTATGGATTTTCCAGGCTAGCTGCATATCTGATCATCAAACAACCAAGCAAAACGTCTGTATGTACAGTAGGTATTTAAGGAGAGTTCATGCAATTGTCTCTAAATTACAGAAAACAGCCAGAAGGGGAAAATGCTACAGTTTAAAATGGGACAAAAAACTTTCTAAACATTCTGAAAAATTGGTTAAGTTCAACTTCAAGTTATTTATTTGTCACATTTTACACTGGGGCCTTTTTCAGATTGTTAGAACGTTTTAACTTTTCTGCATTTCATTGGCTATGCACCTGTATTCTGCTAAATGACAATAAAGTTGAATCTAATCTAATCTTTAGTCAAAATAGTTAAAGGTGATCATTGTTTTTCCACCCCATAATGGGTAATAAGGGCAACAGCGTATTGTTTTTGCCCATGACTAACGTCAGCTCATAACTGGCACTCTACTAATACTACGAGTGGGTGTGATCTGGATGATGTTGGGAAGGCAGAAGAGAGGGCCCTACTGACACAGCCCATGAGAGGGTCCTACTGACACAGCCCATGAGAGGGTCCTACTGACACAGCCCATGAGAGGGTCCTACTGACACAGCCCATGCAGTACACCGGGCAGATTCAACATCAACATCATGACCTTCTGACAGCCGTGAGGATGGGGTTTGTGACTGCAGATACTAATAAGAGTGAAGGCAGGGGGGGGGCGTAAAGAGGAGGATGACGGAGGATGACGAGGGGGCGTGGGTGGAAAAGAGGAGGATGACGGAGGATGACGAGGGGGCGTGGGTGGAGAAGAGGAGGATGACGGAGGATGACGAGGGGGCGTGGGTGGAAAAGAGGAGGATGACGGAGGGGGGGGTGGAGAAGAGGAGGATGACGGAGGATGACGAGGGGGCGTGGGTGGAAAAGAGGAGGATGACGAGGGGGGGGGTGGAGAAGAGGAGGATGACGGGGACAGGGGGGTGGGAAAGACGGGGGTGGTAGGAGGGGCTCACCTGAGAGTCCTGCTGGAGGTTGTCCTCGGGCTCAGGGGCATCTCCTCCGCCCTCCTTGCCCTGCTGGGGCGGCTGGGCACTGGCTTTGCACTTGCTACTTGCCCCCGTGTCAGCGAGTGGGCCGCTCTCCCCCTCCTGCTGGATGTCCGGCCCCAAGCTCAGAGACATCTTCCCCGGGGTGAGGAGGGGGCGAGAACGCGGGCACCGAAAACCCACAGGAGCCTACATGGGGGCAGATTTGGGGGGCAGTGAGAGAGAGCATGGTTTAAAACAAACACACACACACACACACACATTAAAGCACTTCTACACAGGTACAGTGTGTTAGTCACAGAAGCTTATTCACTTTACTGGCAGAGGCCTTAATTCACAGCCAAACTGGCTCCATATTGTATATTACAAAATGAACTGTTCCTATAATGTGCAAAGCAGAGGCCTTAGGGGAGACACTAAAGCTGTCAGTGGACACAAAGTCTGAAGGCAGGAAGAAGGCGAGACCAAAAAGCCTGGTAACATGTCAATATTAAAGGCAGGTAAGATGTTAATGTCAATTTATTCATAAAGCACAAGTTCTACACATAATAAAGGCAAGATTATACAGTAGCATGACATAATATTTACCAAGATAAGTTATCGAAACTAAACAAAAAAGTATAAAAAACAAATACTTTTTGTAATGAACAAAAAGGCCAGTATAATACGGTAACAGGGTCAGCTCTAAAGGTTTGGGTGCTACAGCTGCAATGTGTTGGGGACAGCTGAAAGAAATGAATAGATGGGGGCTCAACCATGCAAAGATGTATAGCCTAATACGGCAAATAGGATTGGATTTGAGTTTGACAGCGTATTGGCCAGAGCAAAGTCCGACTCACGAAGTGGGCTCAGTCAGGCCGAAGTTAACTAATAAAAGATAAACAGATGAGAATGTAACACTGGCTGCATGTGATTGGTTTAACAAATGGGTCCCGCCCATTTCAGATTCCCCACCTTGACGTAGCATCCAGCTACCGATATCGCCGCCCAACTGGGGCCCAAAGCCTACAAGGCCAATAGAAAGGCTTCCACTAGACAAGCAAGACCTCACCCACTCCAGAGCAGTACATAGGGTACAGATAAAGCTCTTATCGGAATGAATCTTCATTCATTAGAGGAATCGATGCATCAACACATGGTGCATACAGAGAGAAATGCCCTGGAGCCTTTAAGTCTTTCAGGCCTTGAACTCTTTTAGCACACAGATGTGGCGGGATACAGGCAGATGGATGGCTGGGATGAGGATAGGGCGAGGTGCTGACGTGAGGTTAAGTGCTCGCTCATACCGGGGATAGTCGAGAAGCGGTCGGCTGGGTGCAGTGCCAGTGTCCGGTGCCAGGGGTGACCGAGGGAGGATCCTACAGAGGGCAGGGGGGCCAGGGGGCAGGGCACAGGCATTCCATAACGAGAGAAAGGACCAGGCGGAATCCGCAGCTCAATGGACCAGCCCTTCCGCTGCCACTACTGTGGCATCCTGGGACCGCCACACACACTTGTGCTCGCGCTCTCTCTCTCGCTCTCAGATACGCACACACACACACACTTGTGCTCGCGCTCTCTCTCTCTCTCGCTCTCTCTCTCTCTCTCTCTCGCTCTCTCTCTCTCGCTCTCTCTCTCTCGCTCTCAGATACACACACACACTTGTGCTCGCGCTCTCTCTCTCGCTCTCTCGCTCTCGCACTCAGATACGCGCACACACACACACACTTGTGCTCGCGCTCTTTGCTCTCGCACTCAGATACGCACACACACACACACTCGTGCTCGCGCTTTCGCTCTCTCGCTCTCAGATACGCACACACACACACACTCAACGACCTGTGGAAAGAAAGAAAGAGATATTAGACTGAATCAGACTTGCTAAATAAATACAGCATTTAAGGCAAAATGTGAATGAAAAAAAAAAAATCACAATGGCAATTACAAAAGCCTACGCAGGCATGCCTGTCTGGATATGCAAGTCCAGATAAGTGCAATTATATATAAGTGTGTGTGTGTGTGTGTGAGAGTGTGTGTGTGTGTGTGTGGGCGGGGGTCACATCCTGTAAGGGGCGAGCCGAGAAGCGGTCTAATCATATGTGCAATTTGACACAGCAGGCTCCTAAAACCTCCAGGAGCGCAGCTCCAACAGCAGCCCACCACAGCCACAGCAGCCAACCTGCCAATTAGCCACATCCACCCTGCGTCATCACCGCCGCCAAACCACACCATCGCTCCACCGTGAGGAACGGCAGCAGCCTGCACCCATACAACACAAGCGCAGGAGAGCAGGAAAGAGTGTGTGTGTGTGTGTGTGTGTGTGTGTAGGAGCGAAAGTGCGTGTTAATGTGTGTCGGGGGTGTGTATGTGTGTGTGTCACAGCGTGAGAGACCATACGTGCAAATGTAAGTGTAAGGGTTGTATAAGCATGTTAGTCTGTGTTGTATAAGCGTGTGTGTGTGTGTGTGTGTGTGTGTGTGTGTGTGTATCCGCACACAGGGAGGGAGAACTGAATAACCCATCCATCTGTCTCACACGGCCTGGCCGACACTGCCATCATCCCAGGAAGGGGGTGAAGAAAAAAATGACGAAACCCTCAAAACACACACACACACACACACACACACACACACACACACACACACACACACACACACACACACACACACACACACACACACACAGAGATAAAATGCTCATACAACAACATATTTGGCAAAACACCCTCAGCACACAACACTGGATGAAGAGAGCCAAGTTGTGTGCGAGGACAGGACATGAGAGGACGGAGGAGGAGAGGAGAGAGGAGGAGAGGAGAGGAGAGGAGAGGAAAGAGAGAGGAGAGGAGAGGAGAGGAGAGAGGAGGAGAGGAGAGGAGAGGAGAGGAAAGGAAAGAGAGAGGAGAGGAGAGGAGAGATCGCCCCGGCACAGATGCACAGGGAGACTCCCTGCCTCTGACGTCATACTGCAGAAAGAGGAGGAGGAGGAGGAGGAGGGAGGAAGGGGGATGAAAGAGAGGGAACGCGCAAGACGACGAGCGAGCAGGCAAGTGAGGCAGCGAGCGAGTGAGCTAGAGAGAGAGGAAGAGGAAGAGACAGAAAAGGAGCTGGAGGGAGAAATGGAGATGCAACAAAGAAAGAGATGAAGGGAGAGACAAGCGGAGGAGAATGGGTGAGAGGAGGGCAAGAGAGGAGGGCAAGAGAGGAGGGCAAGAGAGGAGGGCAAGAGAGGAGGGCAAGAGATGAGGGCAAGAGATGAGCAGGAGGGCAAGAGAGGAGGGCAAGAGATGAGCAGGAGGGCAAGAGATGAGCAGGAGGGCAAGAGAGGAGGGCAAGAGATGAGCAGGAGGGCAAGAGATGA
>NC_063198.1:32734896-32824896 GCF_017589495.1 Alosa alosa
TGTGTGTGTGTGTGTGTGTGTGAGTATAGAGGAAAAGAGTTGGTTAATGTGGAAGCACGAGTAACTCTGATCGGTCCCTCTTCTTCTGCCTGAAAGGAGTGGGAGGCGAGAGGGGAATCTGGTTCTGTCCCAGCTCCCATTAGAAACCTTATGCAATTTCACCAGTTCTCCATGCTTCTGGAGAGAGCAAGCAGATGAGGGGGAGAGAGAGAGAGAGAGAGAGAGAGAGAGAGAGAGAGAGTGCAGGAAGAGGGAGAGAGAGAAAGAGAGAGAGAGGAAGCAGATGAGAGGGAGAGAGAGAGAGTAGGAAGAGGGAGAGAGAGAGAGAGAGAGGGAGGACAGGACAGGAAAAAATTCTCAATGATGAAACAGTTGGTGCCGTTATGCTATTGGCCAGGGCTTCCACCAATGGGAGGACCAGCTCCATGGCAACAAGCTCTGTCACTAAGAGAAAAGCAGCCATCTCCCTCTACACCCCCAACCATTTTCACATCACCCCCATTCCCCAATTATCCACCACATACACATCTACACTCAACTCTCTCTCCCGCACGCACACACGCACGCACGCATACAGTGATCTTTTCTGCAATCTACTAATCAACACTTGCCTGGTTTATTCTTGGCCTGTTTGTAGGGTGGTGCGCAAGATCTATTACTAGCAAGCCCTGATAATTCATGAAGGTGAGAGCCTCCACCAGCCCCTGAGGAGCGCCTGTCCTCCCCAGGGCCAAAGTCCAAATAAGGTTCCAGGCCACTGGGCACTACTCGGGTCCAACACCCGACCACCAGCCCCCTACTCTCCCTCCTCCACTCCCTTCTTACCTGTCCACCCACCATCCCTCCAACAAATCACAGCCGTAGGGAATTGTCGGAAATGACTCGAATTACTAGCAATTCACCCCGCAATTCATTTTTAATGAGGCACTAGCCTGGCGTGCTATTTCACAGGTACCCAACACGCACCTGTGCCGTGCAAGGATCCTGACCGTCTTGCCAGACGGGCACAGAGAGAGAAAGACAAAGTTTTGTGTGTGTATGTGTCTGTTTCAAAATACATGGGACAAAGAATAGAAGAGATAGCTGTGTACCGAGAATAGAATTACAGAATAGAATAGAATTTTAGCAAAAGTGATACCGATGTTCTTCTGCTGACAAGAAGTGCATGGAGCCAAACAGCCACTCGGGATAAGATATCATCATGAGTCACTGCCTGCATTAACAATTCTACCATGGTACAGGCAATGCAATGACATGAAACACAGCAGAAGGCAAACATCCACTAGACAATTTCCCCTGCAATATCTACATACTATAATCATATCTACTTACTGCATTTCTAAGGTTTTGTGTTAATGCCACATGATAGATGACGGCGATTTCTGCAATAGTGAAACATCCCAAAAGTTTACGCCACAAATACTGGTTGGCTGCATCAAATCTGTAAATTAAAAGATTATTCCTCAGCAAAAGTAATTTGAGGGAAACTCTAATATTCTCACTTTCAAATTCACTATTCACTTTTTTTCAAGACACTTGGGTTGGGAGGGAATTTCTGGGCTGCATGTTGTAAATTCAACTCGGATAGAGCCCGTCAACGCTGACTATACCCAAAGTCCTTTTAAGTCCCTACACTTGGTAGCCATATTGCAACGCTTTTTGGGCACTCATCGGGCAACCGTTTCGGCAGAAATGCACGTGCGCAAGGCTTCACAACACCAATCTTGCTCCAGCGGCGAGATCACAACACGATTGGCACGGTGTATACACAAAACACCACATGATTGGCTCAATGTATTCACATATCGACGTTTTGCCGCAGAAGGGGTGTGATATGCATAGACAACTGCCATATTGGCGTTACAAACTAACCCCATCCATTTCTATGGAGATTTTTCGAGTGCTGTGTCTCCTCATTAGAAAGTCTCTGCTATACCCAGGTCGCTGCATGATTGAATAAGGAGATCAAACCAAAACACAAGAATTGATATATATATATAAGTATTTTATTTTTAGGGCTTGTATCATTCATAATATGGATCCAGAGTTTTGTTAATGCATTCTTTTTTTAAGAGTTAATGTGTAGCTAAGTGTAGCTAATCCTGTTAGCATAAATGGTAATACAGATGCAACGTTAGTATGAAGATAAGCATGTTACATTATCGGACCGAAGTGAAGCAAAGTGGGTGTGTCATTCGATAGGTTAGATATACACACTACAAATTCTGTTGACGACTCCTCACTGGTTCAAAACAAAAGTGAAAAAAAGTGAAAATGCTGGCTGGTTCCCAAGATAGCATCGAAATTCAAGGATTTGTTTTTTGTTTTTTTTTAAGTATATTTTTTTGGGCTTTTTATGCCTTTAATGACAGGACAGTTAAGAATGACAGGAAGTGAGTGGGAGAGAGAGTCGGAGTGGGATCCGGAAAGGACCACGGGGCAGGAATTGAACCTGGGTCGTCTGCTTACGGTGCAGGTGCCCCAGCCAGTTGCGCCACAGCTGGGGCCAAAATTCAAGGCATTTTGAATGGAACCAGTTCAAGAACCAGTTCTCTCTCAGTTGGTCGAAAAACGCCTTGAGAGCAGCTGAGCCAACATCCACCAACTGGTCATCTGTTGGTTGCAAATAACCAATTAATAATGCAACAGAACATGCACAAGGCGTGTTCTTTGCAGTCTTCCTGTACAGGCAGTGAGGTGGTAGCCAATGAATAGAGTAATATTCAGAATAATACTGTCCTACAATTAGGCTAATGCTGCCTAATTATCTATCAAACAGGGCAGATCAGCTTCCAGTTGGTTAAGAGTGCCGTTAGCATTGAATTTACTTTGTGATGATACTAAAATAGCGTGGCAATTTGGTAATAATGCAAGGACTGAGATACCTTTTATCAGGTAGATTGGTTGTAGTGAGAAAAGACGACCTGTCTGTTGAGACTGGTCCTTTAGGGTTTCCAGAAGCGTTCTAGCAAGAACAGAGTTTGCTGGATTTAAACAAAATGATCACAGCAAAAAAATAAAAGAAGTGCTTATCTGAGGAAATGTCTCCTGAAGTACAAAAATTCCAATGTCAAACCCACTTAACCACTTTTGGAGCAAGGTAGAATATGAAGACAATGAAGAAGGAAGTGGAAATTATATTTACATGCAATATCTTTGTTACGGCATATGATAAGGGCAACAGCCCAACACACAAGATTATAAAATATTTAACATGAAACATTGCTTAAATATTGTACAATCTGTAAGTAAGTAAGTAAGTAAATTTAATTTATAGAGCACATTTAAAACAGTTTCCACTGACCAAAGTGCTGTACAGAGGATATCTGAACACTTTGCTTGACAAACACTTTGCTTGCAAAGGGGTGGAAAGAGGTGCTGCAACTATGTTCCCTGTTATAGACTAAACTGCAATTTAGCACATTTCCTGTTTATTCCCATATGGTTAATTACCACATATTCCTGTTAAGTCCCATTGAAAGTTTCCCACTTTGAAAGTTGCTGGAATTTTGCTGCAACCCTTCTTGGTGTCTTGGTAACCTTGACATCTATGCAAAGCTTAAAAAAAAAAAAGATCTTTGCTTGCTTGCAGCAATTCATTACTTTCATGTAGGCGTTCCCCATTTTAGGAGCGCTGCCCTATTTTATCAGACATACACAGGAGAGGTGTTGCCTACTGTGGGAGATCCCCTAACTATAGTGAAAGGAAGGCGATTGACAACCAAGCCTATTTCACATTACACAGCATCACTCCAGGGTAACAGGGTGAACGGCACTCTGCATTCGTACTTGCTTTACGGCAAGCGTTACAATAGCTGATCGAATATCCCAAGACACATTATGTATAAACTGTACCACTCAATACATTTTTCCAGCTACACACTGTTAACGGCTGGTCTGACAAAATGCCAACGGACAGAGCCAGACGAGAGAAGAGAAGAAGCAATGGGGCCTCAACCGAGCTAATCTATTCAGATACCTCTTTTCTTAATCTTTCCTTTGAGTCTTACAACATCATTAGAGTGCTCTTTGACCGCATTAAGAGATACAGCATATTAAAACCTAATCAAGAGGCATGCCTGCAAGACCTGATGGTCACTTACCTATCCTGGGTTTGGCATACTAATATAAAGTGGGCATTACAAACATAATACCAAGAGTTCTAAGAATACGGTCCAACTGACACTACTGTCAGACACAGTCATCATTGTCAACTGTTAGACAACGTGAAAACTGTATGTTCAGGGAGACCATGGGGCAGGGTTTCCGTTGTCCGGTAATCACCGGACGTTGGCCGAAAAAAAAAATGAAATGTCTGACAAAATTAAATCTCTCCGGTCAAATTGTCAGATTGAAATTGGCTAATAATCCCGTCCCCTAACGCAATCTGAATTTGAGAACAAGCCTTAATATGTAAGCCTATATTATACGTCCTCTGGCTATGTTTTTAATTGAACAGGCTCTACCGTTTGAAAAGTAAGCTATTAACTCATTGAGTGCCTTCCTTCCCATGCGTTGAGTGCCAAAAACGTAATATTACATTTTTAGCTTTTTTTTTTAAATTACGAAACTAGACACTCTTACACACCTTATATGTGATTTTGAGAACTCTGTGATGAATGGAAATGAAATATATGACGATCGAAAACTCATGAAAACGCACAAGCTGTTTTGACATTGACATTGTAAACGTTCTCTAAGAAGAGTGTAAAGCAGTTTGTAGTAGCCTAAAGTTAACCACAACGTCGTCTATTGCTGGAAAAAAATAGCGAGCGGCCTATGATAAACTAATAAATGCTCGGCGAAATGGATTAAAGTGCATGGCTGGCCGCAGTTTGACACCCCTGGTTTAGTCATTCGTTGATATGTAAAACACTGACGATGTAGGCTACATTTTTCATTATTGTTCACTCGCTTTGAGTAGGCTGTGTCTTGAAACGATATGCATTGTAGGTTGCACATGAAGCTTATAAAATACATGAATAAAATTCACAGATCCCGCCGTTAGCTCAACTCTTATTACAGTAGGCTATAGGCTATCGGAGGAAGCAAACAAGGACTAAAAGTTAACGTGATAAAAAAAAAAAGGCATGTGTGGTTTACGCCATGTGATGTGTTTCACGGTATGAGTTGAGAGCCCTGCTTTGCTTATATTTTTTGGTTAACTTAACTTGCCTGAAATCAGAAATATTTTTGAACAATGGATGATCCGCTTGGAGGGGACAAGCTCTTGGCCTTCTGCTGTACCACACATTTGATTTTTTTTGATCGCCGTTTATTGTATAGTCTAACTAGCCTACTAATAGTTAACATAATGTCACTAGTCCACAGTGCAGGGAACAGCTGTCATTGGTAGGCTGCATGCAGGCACATGGTCAGACAGGTTTAAGGAGCTTTGATTTGTTTTGTAGCGGGCGTTCTATGGGTTGCCAGGTTGGTTCTATGGGTAGAGCACGCATTTGAAATATCGCTCGATCACGCAAATTTGATCGTGGGAAGCCAAAATCGTGATCGTGATTAAAATTCGATTAATTGTGCAGCCCTACAACACTTCATATTTCATGAAAGACTCTAGGACAAAGCTCCCGAAAATAGCTTGGCATTCAATGAGTTAAACAACACGCATAGCCTATGCTGCATTTCAAATAGGAAGCGCACGCTTAAAACGTCCATGTTAAACAACGAACAAATGAGTGAGGCGGTTCAAACATGGCCAGGCCCAGGCAGACTAGCCTTTTTAGTTTTTTCAGAGGCCCGACGCGATGGATGATGATAAATTGGTGACGTCTGAAGCCTCAGATGTCCGGTCAAATCCACCACCACCAGATAAAAAGCAGAAGTGTCGGGCGTATCTGTCGGAATCAGTGACATTGGAAGTGGAGTTGCGGGGGGTGCGGCCGCTCCAAGACACTGTCATTCTCCGTGTACACTGGACATGCAAAGTGTTCTTTACTCAAAGCATACAGTAGGCCTATGCGTTCTCTGTCTATGATCTGCAGGGTTAGGGCCTCCTCGACGAGGCGATTACTGGTCCGTGGATAATTTCTGGCACAATTAAACGGTACCATTGAACCGCGGCCGAAAGAAAAAGAAGCTAAACATTTCCCAGAATAGGAAACATTTCTTAATTTATTGTTATCAAATAAAGAGGCATAGCATTAGGGGGTAGTGGTGTGAGCGCTCATTCTTGTGGGTGCGCATCTGTGTCAGTTCAACAGTCACTACTGGAGATAACGTGGGTAGCAGCAACAAACAACGTAGCCTTTTTAAAACAATGAACGAAGCGGACTCTTGCTGTCCATGAAAAGATACTGGCTATCTTGTTAGGCATGTTTAAGTTAGGCTAATGAACATGTTGCATTCTATACAGCCTGATTATTTAATTCTTTAAGCTACATAGCCTGTCTCCAGTTGTAATTAAGAAGGGATAATAGGATATTTGACTGGCATATCATCAAAATGTCCGGAAAACGAAACCTCTGCCGGTCACTTTGACTGAAAAAATGCTGCATTTTGGAATGATGGAGGAAGTGAAACTAAATCAGTGGAGCTGCCCCTTGAGTCAGACCCCATCCAAAACTGATCCATTCTGCACCTTTGCCAATGAGTTCAAAACTTCTACTTACTTAACTTACAAATTAAAATATATTTTATATAATTGAAGAAAAATCTAATTTTCTAACACTTGTTTGGCATCTTCATCAGTGTGTGGGTTAACTCTATTAACACTTAAAATACACCACATATAACAGAAAATCCGAATAGATCGACTAATAGGAACAGGAATATTGGTATTTGATGCACATATTGACATATGTTGTATTTTAACTTCTCACATAAACATAGACTGTTTGTGTCAGTATAGTTGTGCAACTTACTAGTTCCAAGTTCCAAGACACTGAAACCTTATTTAACAGGAATTTCACTGGGTCTGGTATACACCCAGTAACTCCCGCCTCAGGCCTTCTAGACATGCCAGCCACCCTAATATATCCAAGTCCAGCTTAGAACAGCCAAATATAGACAGCCCTTGCATGCCCCACACCCTTAGACCCTCGGGTCACAGTCTGGAAACCCAAACTGAGGCTGACATGGCCAACACTGGACACCACCACCAAGGAAAGCATGGGGAAGCATAAACATATAACTAATGCTGACACCAATACGTCATGATTACTGACACACATCATTAGGGACGCCAGCGTCAATGCTGTTACACTCGTCACGTATGCGCTCACAAGCAGATACCATCAATGGCACGCCTGCTGCCGACGAGCAACGAAACCAATACACACAGGAGAGGCGGAAACCCAACACCATCAATGACATGCACGTGCTGTTCCCAACAACAGGAACACATCAACAAGCTGGAGCCAAGACTGAAAGAAGCAATCCACGACTCCACAGCCTGACGCTGCTGCTGCTGCTACTGCCAAGGAAACGGTCTCGACTTTTGAGATCCACAGATTCCCAAATGAATGCATATCCACAGATTTTGTTAGAGTGGTGAAATACATTCACACCGCTGACATTATATTGAGGAAAAAGTATAGCCAACCAAGCTCAAGTAGCTCAGTGTAGCCAGACGGACCTTAACGTAGGCCTAAATTAGGACTTTAAAAATATCGGTATTAAATTATCGGCCAGAATTCTGTTATCGGACCGATAATAATATTTTAATTTTTTCGCTTATCGGCCAATAATATATCGGCCGCCGATATATTGTGCATCCCTAGTTAAAATAAATGAAGGAACTAGGCGACTTATTGAGGATTCCTAGCCGCAAGACGCAAGAATTCCAGTGTTTGCCATTTTGGAAGACAGCTAAGCATATTTTAACTTAACTCCAAGGTTAGTGTCGAACCTTAGAGGTCTTAATTTGAAAGGATTGGAGGGGGAAAATAAGGAGAGACCTCCATTAACCATCCTTAGCGTTAAGCAGAAATCCTCACGGTTCAATGGAGGAACTAGGTGACTCTGCGGTGTTTGTTTGGGTGTGGTGCTGCTCGGAGCTCCGTGTGGAGTTTGGGTGTAATTAGACGGAAGCGAGAGCAGGCGCTGGCGATGACGCCAGTGCCCTGACAGCGGTGGCAGGGTCTGCCTCACACGGGGCAAAGCCATCTGCTCACCTGCGCTCACAGCGACCGCACTCACGCTCCGCTCGGCTTGCGAGGCCAACACACAGGCATGGGGTGTTTTTCGCTCCGATTTGCTTCCCCACCGTTTTCTGTTCCACGCTTCTCTTGCCCACGCTCCTCCCTCTTCATCTCTCTTCTCACAGCAACACTCCCCTCCCAACCTCCATTTTCAACCCCCACCTCCTCTCAACAGCAAATTAAAAAGATGATACAGGAACTAGTTTCCTGGATGCGGATTAAGCCTAGTTTAAAACTGCAGATCTCCGCTACAAAAGAGCTTTTAGTCTGGGACTAGACTTATGTTTGGGAAACCAGGCCATTAACTATAGATGAGACTCAGACACTACAGCTTATTGAGCTACAAAACAGCTGCTGTACATCTTCATTGGGAAGTGAAGCCCAGGCTGCCAGACCTCATCTACAGGTCACCGGCTCAGAGTTCACCCGGAGAACTCTCAGGGGCTTAATGACTCATCGACTGATTGCTTGCAGCATAAACACGGAAAAGGGATCCACACTTTTCTAATTAGACATCATTTTACTTCAATTAGGAAATGTACATGCATGGAGATGGGAGGGGAGGGGAGGAGAGGGGGCGTTAAACTGGGTGCTCTTCACTGATGACCTGTGATAACGTCCTGCCCATTATGGTCTGGCATATATTAATGGCAAGCCTGTGAGCTTGACAGTTCTGACTTTATCTACATTCAAAAAAGGAACAAAAATAACAGACTATTTCTTTGCCTTGCTGGTGAGCACAACTGGGGGGTTCTAATTCAGCACTGCACTTTTCGTATGACTCACCGGCCGAGTGTTCCCGGGTCGAGCCACAGCCCTGGTGGGTGGTGGGAGCGGTAATTAGGTGCAGGGCTCTCCGGCTGAAAAGGAGAGAGAGAAAGAAAGAATAAAAATCAGGCGTCTGCATTGCTCTCCTGTCTCTCCTCAAGACCCCGGACCCTGGGTGGCGTCTGCATTGCTCTCCTGTCTCTCCTCAAGACCCCGGACCCTGGGTGGGCCGATCGGATCCCAAGTCTCGTTCCTCTTCATCAACTCCTGCTGTGGCTTTCATTCCCAATCGATCAATCAAACTAATTAGGTTCAAATGCCAGGGCACCACCAGGGCGAGCGGCACCAACAGTCTTGTGCAACTTGTTTCATAGCTATACGTTTCGCAGGACAAATATTACATGTGAACTGAATCTACTTACCGCTTTCTGGAATTCTTCCAACATATTTACATCTCTAAATTCAAGACAGAGGGTTCTCATGATCCATCATTCCCTTGTTAATTCTTGAAGATTTTTTTTTTTCTGGCACTCGAGTGCTTTGTAGAAACTAAGCCCAGTATTAGGCCTCCATACAACTGTGTAAACCAACTACAACTCAGAACATATGACAACCAACTCCTTCAGTAGTGAAGCACATGGTATGTACATGTAGCCAAATTTGGGGCGTGTGAAACAACTCCAATGGCTGCATCAAATCTGCTATCAAAATGGCAACTCTGCTCTGCTTGTAGATCTACACAGAAACATTTGGCATGCTTTAGCTTCAAGTTGTTGTCCGTCTAGGGGGCCACGGAAAGCAACTGCCAATACTTCCTGCTGCATAACATGGTGCCATTACACAACAGTCAGCTTTGGTACATTTACTGTAATTAAACAGCATAGTGCTTATGGGATATGTATTCCTAAACAGCAGAGGGCTTATGGGATATGTATTCCTTTCATGGCTGAATAAGGACAGCGTGCTGCACAATGCATGAAAAAGGGAATAGATGTTCTCCGGTGATAAACTAGACCTACATCTATGGGGTGGATAAACTAGACCTATATCTATGGGGCTGATCACTCTGAAACAGAAAAAACACCTACTCCAACGCCAAGTACAGAGGCTTTTACTGATACTGTACATCTGTGGCTCAGCAAATCTAACAATGTTTTAAATGCTTTAAAAATGTGAATGATAATTGTGGACATGCGTCAGGCATACAATCACCATAATCTGACAGGCATCACAAAAACCTGTCATTTGTTTTTTAAGGGTTTAAAACTGCGCTGACAGCATAAAAATTAGTCAAATTTCCAAACAAACAGGCATCCATGTTTGCCAATTATTTTGCATTCATACAGCACAACTGACAGGAGTCAGTGGGCAATTATTTTGCATTCATACAGCACAACTGACAGGAGTCAGTGGGCTCCTGTGGAGGCCAATCTTGGCAGAAGTTGGCAGGAAATATTCACTTTGGACATAAAAGTTTAATGGCGTTCTAAGCTGCCTACAAAAAGGGGTGGCACACACTCCTCCTTCGTTTCAGTAGCTCACCATCCCTTTTTCCCACGGAATGCTCATCAGTATGCACGTCATGTCCGCGGCATCCCCATTCCCTACAACCTGGCCTGCCATAGCCCAGAACAAACAAACAAACAAACAAACAAACAAACAAACAAACCTACCTGTAAACAAGCCAAAGGTAGGTAACTTCACTGTGGACAGTAAGCATTTGGGTCTGTCTTGGGTTTAATTAGCTCACCCAAATAACCATAAAGAGAACGCAATGGTGCAACGCAAAGGTGCAAAGTGCTGCTTGTTGTTAAGGATGAGACCATCATACCGGCAAAGTAATGCTCTAATGTAGGTTAATGCCTGTGTAACAGATCTCTCTACAGACTGTTTCTTCCTGGTGTAGCTGCCGGTTGGTAAGAGCTTTAGTGTTATGGCAGTCCTATTATTATTATGGGTCCTGGGGAGGGAGGTGTGTGTGCCGAGGGGGTGGGGGTCATATTGAATGCGTTCAGGAGCAGATATGTGTGACAAGAAAATTAAACTCCAAAAGTGCCTCTTCACTTCGAATTGAAAAGCTTCACAGAGGGAGGGAAGAAATGCAAATGATAATTTGCCAGTGAGGAAGCAGGTTTTAGTGATAGTGACAGTCGTCACGATGGTATTGATTAAGAGGAAAACATGACAGTGATGGCGGCAGGAAGCATAGAAAAAGCAGAAAGATTGTCTGCTAGACAAGGCATAGAATGGAAAGAGCGAGAGAACGAGCGAGCGAGAGAAAGAGGAGTGTGAGGTTTTTGAGAGCTGAAAGCGCGGTGAGGCCATGAGGACTGCTTTCTATTTATAGTGGCATATTTTTTATTCAAGAGGGCTTTGCTGCGGTTTTGCGCTCTCCACTTCCCTCTCTCTCCTTCTCCCTCTCTTCTCTCTCCCTCTTTTTTCTCCCCACTTCTCTTCTCTCTCCCCTTCTTCTCCCTCTATCTGTCTCTGCCTCCTTCTCTTCTCTCTCTCTCTCCCCATTTCCCACGCTTCTCATCTCTCAGCGCATTAGGCCATCCTTAAAAATATTTTCGTTTGCCGTAACCCGACCGACCCTGTCAATTTAGAACCGACCCAAATATTTATTTTTTTCCCCTTTTAGTCCGACCCGACTTGCGGTTGTAAACTTGCGTTAATACCCAACCGATTGTTTTTTTTTTTTTAAACAACCAATACAAATGCAATAAAATAATATTTATTTTAGTAGGCCCAAGTATTGTGAATATAAATTGCCTACATGCAAACGTGGCTCACTTAAAAAAACCTGTGGCGTCATCTCTACACCATTGGTTTTAATGATGTCACACTATGGCCTACGCTCGTTTCATTCATTCACACAAACTGATAGCAGCTTTTACTTGGCACGGTTCTGGAAGAACTGTGGCCAGATCTTTCTCATCCCTCCTCCCCTAGTCTACTTGTTGACCGTGTCGGAGTATTGAAATTGGTTGTGGTCTATTCAGCATTTCTCAAAATATGGGTCCGCAACATGGAGACTGCTGGTCATGGAGTCGTGGAGTGAAATTAGGCCCGGTGCTTCATCTGATAATTTGCTGCGCAGTTGATCAAGAAACGATGGATCGTGAAAAAGAAAACAAACGTTTCTGCTATCGATGTCATTAAACATGGAGCCCTACAATTAAGTGGTGGTATGAGCATTCATTCAGTGCTTGGCGTGGGCTTGAGAGAAACTGGAAACTAATCGATAACGTTGGTATCAAAGCTCTCCTTCAACCTGTTGGAAGGCTATTTATTTATTTAACGAAACTTAATAGAATGACGTTGTTTTTGGAACTTCCTTAGAAACAGAGCAGAGACTGTATAATACACTGTATAACATTGAGTATTGTATAGTCAAATTTCAATATAACGTGGCCAAGAGCTATTGAAGCCTTCTTTCTGGGTACATGTAGATGAGCCCTATGACCCAAAAGTCTGCCATGACCGGGCCTCAGGTCAAAGAAGTTTGAGAAAGGCTGGTCTATATAACCTGCATCAGAATGAGGTTTGCAATGGTGCCTGAAGGCACGGGTTGAAGACCCAGTCAGTTACGGCCGCGATATGCACATTTGTGTAAATTCATTCCTACGTAATCACCATGACCAAAATTGTACTTTTTTTTTTTACTTTGAATCTTGAAAAAAAAAATATTGACCTACCTACCGACCCATTTTTAATTTGTTTTGGCTGTTACTGCAAACAAAAATATTTTTAAGGATGGCCTTATGCTGGTAAAATAAATAAGGGGAGAAAAGCTGGCTGGAAAGCAGGTGGAGATGCAGACAATGCCAGTGACAGCTCCAGCAGCGTGGGAGGGGCGAGAGAGATGGATGATGGGGGCTAGAGAGATGGATGATGGGGGGGGGGGGTGTATCTCATTAGGTGTGTGTGTGGGTGAGGATGGAGGTTAGGATGCTTTCTCCTGATTCCCTGTGCTTGCTTATTGGAGTCATCTTTTGGGAAGAAATTCCTAACAGGCTGCACCCAACACCCTCTCTCCTCGCCATATCTTTAATCATCCATCCATTCTTGCTTCTCTCACTCTCTCCTTTTCTTTCTTTCTTTCTTTCTCTCTCTCTCTCTCTCTCTCTCTCTCCCTTTCTACCTCCCTCCTGCGTTGCACCAAACACCCCCACAGATAAAACACACACACACTGACACACACTCACACACACACAGTCACACGCACACACACAAACACAGTCTGCTGTGCCAGTGTCACTCAAAGTGACGCCTCTTCCAGGTCTCCACCCTAGTCCCCTCCCCCTTCCTACAGAGGACGCAGTAGCAGGGAATTCCTCATTACCTCATCAGCGTCAGCACTGTGTCTCACAGCAAAGGGAGACCGACCAAAGACCTCTCCAACTCAACACCAACACACACACACACACACACACACACACAATATCAATAAAAAGTAAGTTAGCCCTATTTCATTGGGGCTGACTGATTTCAGCAAGGAAACACTACGGAGAGAGAAAACCTGTTTGAACATTCTCAAGATGCTAGAATAACACAGAGGCAGAGCTGATGGCAACAGCCAGTAAAAACCCTGCACACCTGAATACACACATCAGCCCTGAAAACCCTGCACACCTGAATACACACATCAGCCCGGAAAACCCTGCACACCTGAATACACACATCAGCCCTGAAAAGTTCTCACAGCAAACCCGATGCACAGAATGGCAGATCTTAAACTTAGATAACACACACACACACACAATTATTATCATCATTTTTTTTAAATCAGCAATGCAAGACAACATAGCCCACTTGTGGTTGCTTGTCAATGTTCCAATAATCTAAAAGAGAGTCTCCAGAAATCCTTCTTAGTCAGGACTTCACCCAACGGCAACATGCTCTCATGAAATCACTGATAAAAACACCACCAAAGCAATAATGACAGAAGAGTATTAGGACAAGGACAGATGGAAGATATAAAGAGAGAGAGAGAGAGCACAGATGATCAGATGCTCTAACAGTAAGAAGCCTCTGGAGGAGAAGACTGTACAATCCATTCAACATAAAGCCAGCAGCCTGGAGTTTACAGTACGCAACACTAGTGAACATACTACACACTCACCCAAAGACACACACACACACACACACACCTTCTGTGTTCTCCTGTTCAGCTTCTGTGTCGTCTTCAGGAAACGGGGTGTCTCAGTGACCACGGCACATCAGACAGCGCTAGCTGCACTTCTGTCTGGTGATGAATGGAGTCAATCTCGCTCATTAAAAAAGAATAATGATGTCCCTGTCTGTGTTCTTCACCCTCTCACTCTGCTCTGCTCTTCCCTGCAACCTTGTCCTACCTTGTCTGCCTATCGTTAGTATTTTGTGAACGAAGGACACCTCTCTTTTTGACAACGGTGCTTTCCTTTTTTCTGAATGAACGAACGAGAGCCACTGAGCTACAGATTCTCTCGTTCTCTCGGTTCCGTGCGCACGCTCACACTGTTCCTGCCTCCTTCTCTCTGCCCCCCCCACTCTCTCGCTCCATCCCTGCTTCTGCCTCTCTCACTCTCCTGCAATCAGGCACAGTAATAATATAATTGCACTGACAGGCAGCTGAGGGCTAGCCGAGAAGCCCAGCTGTTTAAAGGCCACCGTCACACTATACCCTAATAACAAGAAGGCAAAGGCAACATGAACACACACACACACACATTATTTTAAAAGTACACAGAGAGAACACGTTATTTTTTGGTTACTTTGCTCAAAAGTGAGAGACATTAATATGAATCATTTAGTAAAAGCTCAACAGGTCAAAATGAGGTACCATCAAATTCAGTCCCATCACATGATGACCGGGCAGTGTATTTATGGACAATTAGTTGTGGTCATTCTCTCCACCCCACAGAGACCTCTTGAGACTTGAAAGGCTATTTGTTACATACAGTCCTTAACTGAGTAAAAAAAAAACAAATCTATAATTTAAAGAGGGGAGAGGACTTTATTGAACCACACTTAACAGAACTGCACAAAGTCAGTAGATTTTATTTATATAGCGGTTTTCACAGACAGGATCACAAAGTGCTTCACAAAAAAGTGCATGGAAAATAAATCAAAGTAGTAAAATAGAATAAGGATAAATAAATAAAACATATAAAATTAAAATTACTTAAACAGATAAAATGATCAGGTTGTTGTAAACAGAAGTGACCCAAAAACTAATCTAAACAAATGAGTCTTCAGTTGTACCTTAAAACAGTCAACACTTTCAGCAAACTTAATGCTAATTGGAAGAGCATTCAGGAGTCTGGGGGTAGTAAAATCATGTGCGTGGGACTGACAGTGGGGCAGTAGAATCAAGTGCGTGGGACTGACAACAGATTTTGATCAATGGACCTACGAGAGTGGGAAGGATTCTGCAAGAGGGAAGTTGCCTTCGTAGGCCAAATTTCAAATTACAAAAACATTCACACAGAAAGCCAAGCTGATCTCTTTTAGGTGACAGACAGAACTACTTAACCTCCATAAAGGTTTTGACAGAACAGTTTATTTCCTAATTACAGCTATAGATTCCAATCACGGTTCAAGGTTGAGATATTTTTTTCATATTCTACCCAAGTGTATTTGGTTGGATCCCTGATACTCTACTTCCACCCCTTTCATTTCCGTCAGTCACAATCATGCTTCTAAACTAAGCACTGGCTGAGCTGAAGAGAAATCAGAATATTCTCACCAAGTCTCTAGATGCAGTAAAAGGTTCAGCATCAAAGAGAAGGTTGCTCCCAGGGTGGGGCTTACAGAGGTGTGCGTGTGCGTGTGTGTGTGTGTGCACTGTGCAAAGGTTTGGTTCAGGTTCTCTCCACACGGAGACGCTTTTTGAGTTAAACGCACCGGTTTTGCTTCGTCTTGGCCGATCGTCCAAACGAATCCTGTAAACGCACTGCCCGAAACCGGACTTTTTTTAAACCTGGTCCCAGGGTGGAAAAATCTGAAACCGTAGCCCTTGTGAGTTCGTTTGGACGGCGAAACCGCATACCTGCGTATTGATGACGTCATCGCCACACCCCTGGACTTGACACTTATAGTATTGCCTATACAATACTAGTTTTCATACATGACATTGCCTACGATTACACTCAGTAGGATAAATATCACAACTGATGCTGCGCAGCGCCAATCATGACTCATTCTCATGACTTGGTGGGCTGAACAGTGTTTTCCCTGTGTTTTCTTGATGCATTTCTAGCTATCGTCGGTGACGCGAGAGAACTATTAGTCAGAAGTTATTAGGGAAGTGCGGTGTAAGTTTAAATTAATTTGTGCGTAGTGGCAGTGTCATTCATTTATTTTACATGTCTTACAACATAAATAAATGCATTCATAGTCTAGTGAAGTCAGATATGAGCATACAAAGACGCGTAACTCATGTTAAGCCTATGGTAGATGCACACTAAATGCGAATGCGCGATTTGATGCAGGCAAAAGTGTCGACTGTTACTAACGAAGGTATTATAGTAATATTATAAATGTGGCGACAGGATAGCCTAACTTGGGCAGACCTAGCGTTTAGTAGCCTATGCACTTGCAGTGATAGCCAAAACTAATGTGAATCGCAGACTATCCTACAACCAAAGAAAGTAAAGGAGATTATTTGTACCTGCATTAGCCAAATAAAGGACGGGACTGCACCCTTCACAAACCGTAAAAATGAAGTTTATTAGTTTTTACAGTTGACTACAGTTGGCAGTTCACTATCAGTCCACACAAACAATTCTGGTTTCCTTGCACTAGCCATTTTCATCGTAGTCTATTCTGTCTGTTTGTATAGCCTACAGCGTGCAAGCTTTGGTCAATTTCTGTAAGAGAAACATAGGATATGAAGTAACGTGTTGAGTCGTGTTGAGATGGATCCGTTTGGACGCAAATATTCTTGATACGGTTCCAGGGAAGACGGAGGAAACAAAGATCGGTTTGGTACATGTGGACTAGCCCTTAGACACGTGATCAGAGATAAAGATCCACTAATGCTACCTAATTCCTATAGGCCAGACCGCAGGAGTCCTGTGTGTGAGTGTGTTTGTTTGTACATGCATGTGTGTGTGTGTAGGTGTATGTATGTATACACTACTACGCAAGCCAGAGCCACAAATACATGCGGTGTGGAGGGGGTTGGGTGGACAAGAGGTGAAGGGTGAGCAGCTTCCCAAGATATACAGCGCTCACGTAGGGTGTTTAACAGGATCGATGTTGCCTGTTTTAAGTCAGCCAGCTGAGTAGCTCGTACTGCTGAGGCATCAAAACATCCCACAATCGACACAGTCCTGCAAAACAAGACAACCTTCGCACTGCTGAGGCTACCACTGCTGCATCAAAACATCCCACAATCGACACCATCCTGCAAAACAAGACAACCTTTGCCTAAGGAAATGGACGTTTTTTTTTTAAGTTCTTTTTATCAGAAACACATTAGGCCTACACTGGTGCATATGCAGTACTATTTATAAACACCCTCTTACCCCCAACTCCCACAAGCAATGCGTATCGTGTAGACAGTGAGCCTCATGGAAAGGTGCCCAAAATGTGCAAAGGAATGGAATACAATATTGCCAAGGATACAACAACTGCATGTGTAGCCTAAGTGTGATAAATTTAACTTGCACGAGTGCAGTGCAGCACAGCTGCTAGCTGGTCTTGATGATGCTAATGCAACTGAAACCTTATGACCACCCGCCACTACGGGCGCGATACTTAGAAACTCACACCAGCCGTCTGTGGACACAGCAAGAGCATCCCTCAGCTCTTCCCAATGTAATAATCAGACTCGGGTGGTGCCGCTTAATTAATGTGCAAATCTGAGCCTCCGTAAATGCGTATTTAGTCAATAAAACCATTAGCTAAGAGGGACACCCTACAAAGAATTTCTCCAGCATTTTTCAAAATAAAACTCTAGACACCCAGCATACTGACCTAATGCATCAATTTTATATAGTCAGAATCATGTTATTTATGTTATTCTGATACACATTATAAAAAAAAAAAAAAAAAAAAAAAAAACCACAACCATCACCGTCTTCATCCAGAAGTAAGCCATAATTGGGACTTGGTGCCTCTAGATGGTGCAGCTCCTATTTTGAAAAGTAATGTACTGTAGATAGATCTTTTGGCGTGTTATGGAGGCTGTCTCTCCTCCTCCTCCTCCTGTGTTTCCCATCAGCCCTGAGTGTGTCTTCAATCTCTCTTTCTCTCTCCATCTCTCTGTGACAGTGACCCCAGCCAAATCTGAGCCAAGACCTAAAGCCTCACCACCAGTCACCTTCCCTCAGCTAAAATCAATAATTCACATCCACACCACAGCTTTAGCAGAAAACATGGCTATAAGAGGCTACCATTGGAAAAATATTGGGTAGGCAAATGGGTGCAGACAAAATGATTGTGAGAAAACTACATGGGAAAGGGGAAACAAAGAGTGGTGGGAGGCATATGCAGTACAGGGAGAGAAGAGAGGGAGGGGAAAGATAAAAGCAGTGTAAAAAGAGAGAGAGAGAGAGAGAGAGAGAGAGAGAGAGAGTGAGAGAGCGCACGCTAGAGAGAGCGAGAGAAGCAGCAGAAGCACTACCACCACCACTCGGTCAGCGCTCCAGCAGGCATCTATAAATAGATCTTCAAATCTCTCTAGAAAAAAAAAGAAGCCATTCTGCTGCTGCTGGTGCCCCTGCAAACAGAGATTCAGACAGCAGCACAAGATGCACCATCCCTGGCAAACAAACCAAGCAGCCCCAATAAAAACACCATCTCTCTCTCTCTCTCTCTCTCCCTCTCTTCTCACAGCTCTATTGTATCCATCCCTGGCAAACAAACCAAGCAGCCCCAATAAAAACACCATCTCCCCCTCTCCCTCTCTCTCTCGTATCCATCGCTGCTACCAGTTATTTTTAGCCAGCAGCAAAGACTGCAGGTAGTCTAAAGCCTTCTTGTGGAAAAAATCACACCCGAACACATTCTGGTCTATGGCAACTGCATCACACTCTCGCTCTCTGCACAGAGCCAATAGCCGAGTTTGATGAACATAAACCATAGGTAGAAAATCTGATTGTCGTGTTAACACTACATAACTGAGAAGGAGTGCAGTTGGCATTGTGCTTGCTTGGTATCAACAGCTACACTCGCTAAAAATGGCGGAGAACTGCCTGCCATCTCAAGAGCTCGCCAGTGGCACACAAACTAAATCAGTCGTTAGTCAGAACTTAAATGTTGCTGATCTGAAATATTTTCTTTGAACAACTGTTTAGTACAGCATGAATGCTCCCCATCCTCAAATGTAAACATGTATACAAACAAAACAAAGAAAGGCACCATATTAAATAAAATCTACAAAACTATGTTTAACACGGTAGACATACATCTTATGAATATTTTTCAGTCAACTAATCACATGTTTTCACTGACACAGTCTTATATCCAAATGAATGAATAATCCACCAAATCACTCAGAAACCTTACTCAAAAATCACCAAGTGCCTTTGTCAACAAGTGGACATTATGTGAGTTAACACAGCCAGCCTGCCTGACAGAGAAAGGCGTTTCATCTTTTTGATGGTATCATTAATTGCAATGGTTTAATTATTTAGTGATCAAAGGCAAGTCATTCCTCAAGCCAAGGACCCCTCCTCAAGAAGGCTGATAATGATTTATAGACTGTGCACACAACACAGTAATGAAAAAGTCATACTAGATGACTGCCCACCACAAGCACCATTAAAAACCTTCATTTTTAGTCCATGAATGCCCAAGATCAGGGTTTGGACTAAAAGGTCAAAGTGCGCTAATAATAATTGCACCTTGTTCTGTCAGCACTGACTGTAAGTGGCCTTATGTTACCTAGGATAGACTTAAAACTATATCACGATATGTTGTGATATTTTTGGCGGTATTTGAGGATTTGAAAAAAGTACTATTCACCAGTTTTTTTCAACTTATAGCCTTAAGATCTGTGCAAATACATGAAAGTAAAACTTGATCCTGACCATCATCAGCAATGAACTCAACTCTACAGTTTGAGCGCAACACAATACAGTCATCTTAGTTCTCATTCCACATGGGAGCTGCTCATCTTGCAGCGCATATAAACACGTCATCAACTAGATGTACTGCAGAGCGGTACAAAATATGACCGCCGCCCAGTCCAGCACATTTTTTCCACAAAAATAAATCACGCTGAAAGGCCTACATGATTCTAACTGTCTTATGCATTATCCACACTCAATTCTCACTGGTATCTGCTAGACAACAAGTACCAAAACATGATTAGTACATAGATTTCACATGTAAAATTCATTTTATACAACCCCACCCCCATCTTGCCTGTTCATAATTCTGAGAAATTCTTGAATTGTGTGCATGTGTCCCGGGAATCCTTGTTGGTGTACGGTCACTAAATGTACACATAAATTATTTTATTGTAAGGCCCCCCATGAACGAAACTTGTCCACAAAACTTGGTATGCATTCGGAGGGTGTCATAATGATCCTACACTTTCAATTTCATGCAGTTTTGACCATGTCAGCCAGAGATATTGTGATGAAAACACCTAATTTTTTTGCTTTTTAATTTTTAACTAGGTGGCGCTACATATGAAATAAGTGGTAATGGGATGGGTTGACATGCCCCATTAAGACCAACATACAAAAAAAAAAGGTGGACCTCCTAGGCCCTACGGTTCTCGAGATATTCACAGAAAACTGTCTCCGGCCACCTACAGGCCAGTTGGTGTATAGTAACATAAATTAATTTATTGTGTGGCCCCCATTAACGGAATTCCATTTTAAACGTGCATTCAGAGGGTGTCATAATGATCCTACACTTCCAATTTCGAGGCAGTTTTGACTATGTTAGGTCACAGATACCCTGCGATTACAACACCTCATTTTTACTTTTTTGTGTTTAACTAGGTGGCTTATACATGAAATGAGTGGTTATGGAATGGGTTGACATGGCCCCTTGAGATCAACATACAAAAACAAAGGTCCTCCTAAACCCACGGTTCTCGAGATATTCACAGAAAACTGTGTCTGCCCTACCTCCTTTCGGGGTGCAGTCCAGCGGGGGCTACAAATCAAAACGAAAAAACGATGGTTCCATGCTATCCATGTGGGGTTACATGCCCACCAAGTTTCGTCTACCCCCGTCTTTCAGTGTCCCGGGAATCCTTGACGGAAATGTGGACATGCGAAAAAGGAAAAAAAAGAAAAAGAAAAAAGAGAGAAAAAAAATCTGACTAAACCTATAAGACCGCCGCTTCGCTGCGCGGCGGTCATAACTATATCATTTATTTTACAATATGACAAGTTCTTCTCATGAGGAGGAATTCTACCGTTCAGCAATGATACAACATGGCCCATGCATAATGTTACCAGAATGGTATAGCCATAGGTTATGGCCTACCTGCCAGAGGAGTGCGAGGTTATCTATGAACACACAATGCCAACTTCAGGTTCAGGAAACAAAAACTTAGACAACTTGCTCAATATCTAAAACTTACTTTATGGTGATGCAACTGTGGCTATCATTGATCAATTAATCTGCAATATAATGCTGTAAAGCAAGCACACACTCCAGAAGCCATGATTATCCCACAGACATGCTTTAAGATCAGACTTCTTTAGCTTTGGTGTATCCAGGGTGGTCAGCATTTTCAACTAAAATGTATAGCCTAGACTCTGTCCTCATCACTGAAACCTCCACCTTCATTGACGTGATTGTGTGTGGGGGGCATGAATGTGCATGAAGCCTGTGTTTAATGATGCTTAAAAAGTAGATTTGGCTAACTGGAATGACACTGCTTGTTAGCAAAGCCCCCTTCATTAATTAAGTTTGTCTGTAAGTGTTTCAGCAAAATATAGGCTAATGTGGAACTCTGAAGGGTGTGTTTTCTTGCTGCGTTCATCATAGTGCGTATACCTCGTACTGTCCCAGACAGCACAACCACTGGTTGTTGGTGACAACTGTCATCTATGTATAGCCTAATCTTTCAGCATACAAGGCTAAATAGACCAAACCCCTCATCAATGGTCATTCCATTTTGCTGTGAAAAATTATGTAATTCCATAACTCCACAGTATCAGCTTTAAAGCCCCCTACCGTGAAAGGTGATTAAGAATCACTGCAGGCTAAACTATCCATCACCGTTAATGTGGCCTTGTAATTAAGTGTTGGTGGAGTCACTCTCGTTTATATGTTCTTTGATAATTCTACAACAATGATTTTCCATTTTTACTGTTATTTGTAAAAGATAACATGCGATAGCATTTCTAACGTTATTGTTAAGAAATGTTTCCACTGGCAATAACAAAATGCTCTTCTATCTGCTTTTTTTACATAACGTTTACAAACACGGCTGGTAAGTCTGCAAATGAAGCGGAGCTCCACAAAATGCTTAGCTCATAAGTCGGCAAAGAAAGAGAATTAACCTGCTTAAACAGCTTACTGGTGACTGCAAGCTTGGTGAGCCAGTTGCTGCGTAGGCTACTGGAGATACTGGAATACCCTTGTGAAAATATGGCATGACTCACCATGCCGTTTTGCCTAGCATTTATGAGAAGTGGTTTGCTTTCACCCGATGGCGAAGGGAGATGGTCTGAGCGCACAAAACATCATACCACACCCGGCCACTTGTTGACATAGTCCAACTACAGTGACAGCCGTGTAGACCTACTACTATGACGGTTGCCACACGCGTTATTATTTCAATGAGGAAAGCGACAGGGATTGTGAATAAGACATCAGTAACAGGAGACAATCATTCAGAGCGGAGGTATAGTCATGGGCTTTTACCCTTATCAAGCATGACAAGCAAATAGGAAAAATTAGTTTCCTCTCATTATAATAACTGAAGGCAACCACTTCCACACATATAATGCAATATGAGTTATGATGTTGGTTAAACCCAGTATACCAACTGGCTCGGCTCCGATTAACTTACAAAAGCCAAACCTGACATCTATGTCTATATGACGAACTGTGGCAACAAAATATCAATGAAATATAAAGCAAAGCAACGTAAGCTGGTTACCTAAGGAGACAGTCGTGGGTACGATTAAAAGGATCTGTGTTGTCTTTAAACATTACCATCGCTCTGAAGGAAGAGAACCCCTTGGTTAAAATGGCCCTCTCCATAAGTGTTGGCTCAATTTACTAGCTAGAAGCTACCTAGCTATGAGCGCGCTATTTAAAACCCTGTCAAGCTAGCTAGCAAACCATCTAAATGAAAATACTTTGTGAACAACGGCGTAAGGTAATGTTAGCTTGCTAGCTACACCGCTAATGTTAGTCAGCCCCCCTGTTATCAGGTACATTGACATTAATGTAAAATAGACCATTTACTGCACTTAAACAGATCACTTACCTTTTCAGTACGCGCTCATGCAATTGAAACAAACGGACAATTTCAACTTCCCACAGGTCGGGATCCGACACAGGTGGCCGACTGACTGCTTTGCAAACAGTAAAGATGCTGTGGTCTGCCGCGCACAAAAACAATAACGTTACTACTTAGCTAGCTAGCTTTGGAGCTAAAACAGTTAGCCAACCTCTAGGCAGGCTAATTAGCTAGCCTATTGTAGCTATACAACGGAGCCGGGGAAGACGCGGTGAGCAGCTTTTGGACGTTCTGTAGGCTAGTAAAACGTTGGTTCATATTCTGTTAGCAGAATGCCGTCGTTTATCCTTAAACTGCTCCACTCAATAAATACAACCGTTCGTAAACATACCTAATTGTGTCGTTATCACATCACCCTGTCACTGACAAGCTAGCTAGCTAATGCAGTTAAATGGCTAGTTAGCTAGCTTGCTTGAGTTGTTATTCGAACGCAATACCCGACTGTCAAAAACAGCACCGCATGGGAGGGACCGAAACGTCAAGAGAAGTCAAAAAGTGAAGACGCGCGTCTGCTACAACTTAATTAAATTAAATTGCACAAGCAACACAAACTAATTTATCAAATGAGAAAAACAGATAAAACAGTATAGTGCATGGTTATGGTTTATAACCAGTCACTAATTTATTTTCTTTAGCCACTTCACGTCATTAAAACGTCTTGGACAGGTGTGAGGATTGTCCATAATTTATGAGATTGAATGATATTTGGTTATGGTTATGGTTATGGGACTTTGCAGATGCCTTTGTCCAAAGCGACACACAAATACAAAAACAACATAATATTTAAAATATAACAGGGAACAGATTAGAATGTTGGTCAAACTATAATAAGGAGAATAGCAATAATAAACAACAATGTCAATTCAATAAATAGGCTAATAAAATAAGCAATGAAAATGAGGGGGAAAGCAATAATCAATCAATAATATAAAAAACAATGACATGGTAAGACTATATTAAGGAGAATATCAATAATAAACAATAATGTCAAATTAATCAACAATATATAATGGAAATAAAACAATATTATACAAACCATAACGCATAAGAAGCGCTTAAAGAACTAAGATTACTATAGAACACTATTTCTAACCATATTGAAAAGTTATGAATGTATCTGACCTGTAACGACAAAGAGCTATAACCTACAAATCTTATACAGCTTTGTATTTTAGGATAAATATAGGCTAGGCCTACTAATCTTAGGGATATTATAGGAATATGGTATTTTGGTACATAGGCCTATATGACTGTTCCATAGGATCAGTAAAGAGGGCAAGGATACAGTTTTTCATAGAAGTATTATACACTATAGGCCTAACTGGAAATCGTATAGCCGGCTGCTATAGTTCTTTTATGGGACTAGCCCAGCCTACATAGGTTAAACATTCCCTAACAAACATATTTTATACTCTGCCTCCTCCAAGATATATTTTCAGTTAAATCGAAGGAATAAGAATAGAAGCTTATTGGGAAACCTCTGAAGAAAAGCTGACCCTATGCCCAGAGCGTATTGTCCAAGGTCCGGGAGGGATTACTGAGTAGTGAAGGAACATATCTGGCAAGGGCAAAGCAACTTGGTTGGTTTGCAACATATTAAGGCATCTCTTTTACTCTTGTTGATGGAGAAGACATTCTTCCTTTCACCTTTATTGGAGCATCCACACCATGACACCCACACAATGAAGAAATATACAGTATATATGGTTTGTGTATTTTATTTATATATATATATATATATATATATATATATATATATATAGCAAATACACAAACCAAGCCGGAAACAAAACCTCCCTTGGTATATATCTATTTCTCCCATACAATAGGCTATTACAGAATGGCATTGGCATGGCAAAAGTAGGCCAATTGATCGCTTTATAGCAGATCCTAACCAAACTCAAAATAGGGCCATCCTCGTGTGTAAAGTGTGAAGTAAATGCATAATAGGAAAGGACATGTGAGAGAAAAGAGAAGGATGAAGAAAAAAATACCTACCTGATTTTTATTTGAAGTAGGAAGATTTATTTTTCTGTTCATTTACATTTTTGCTCCCTTTTTCCTCAAAGGAAAAGTTAGCCTCCATGTGTCCATGAGTGGAAATAGTGAAAATGTCACATTTCAATGTTTTTATAAAACCTTAACACAGGGGAAAAAAAATGTACAGATCCAAGCATTGATGAACAGGTATGATCAAACACAGATTGCACTATAGTTATGGGTAAACATGGGTGTCTCCAAATGGATAGTCTACTACTATTATTGTAGAAATGGAGCAGTACTTTGCTAGTCTTTTTGCATTTTAGTCCACACAGTTGCAGTCCAGGTAAACCAAGTTTGTGCACATGTCCAAGACCTCAAAACACAAGAGTGATTAATTAGCATTGAAATCCCAGGTTTGTAATACTGCAGCAAGTGGCTGATATTTGGTGCGTGGAGTTTGGAGTTGGAGTTGAAACAAAAGTCCATATACAAATCAAAAGACACACAGACACAGGTACAACAATAGGATGTTTGCATCATGTTGAGGGAACTGCGTATGTCCCTAATAATAATTGACATAAAATTGCAGAGAAACACTTTGATTTTTTTTTTTTTAATAGTCCAATGTGGCTCTGCAATTAGGCTACCTGCATGATCTTGACACTTGGCGGTAGTAAAGTCATGTCAGACTGTGCGCATTTGGACATGGTGTAGGCTAGTTTCCAATAATGCTACAGGACAGCGAACTCAGACTTTGAATGATTCAAGACATTGAATCATAGAGTGGTAGTAGTAGCGCACAATTTTCTTGCAGGCACAGGCTAATCATTACATAGGCTACATTATGTTGCACTACGTGTATGGCTGATTTTTTGCCTTTGTAGGTTACATTTTGCCTGTCTTGTAGGCTATGTTTTGTTTGTCATTGTCTTGTCCGTCTTATGCCTACGTGGCCTCCTTGTGTCCTGGTAGAAAGGGCACCTGCTGTAATTTGTCCCATTGGGCCAATTATTCGTACACGTTGCCAAACTACATTGATTTTTGATTGCAGACATGCTATGCATTAATCAAGCTTAAATAGGTGCAATGTTCTGAATTCCTCCAACAAATCTATCAGACAGCGTGCCAACGTTGTATCAACAACGCGTGCTCGATCGCCCGCTATTAGCGAACTATTTGGGGATGAAAGGAAGGGTCTCTGGGCCAAAGTTCAGTCATTTTGGACTTCGAACTGATGATGTGCGCTGACAAAGATGGCAGCTGGATGACATAGACTACCACTCTAGGTGCCAAGTCATATCATAGTGCATGGCACTGATTGTTTTCTTAGAAATGAGAGAGCTGACGTGCACTGATAAAGAAAATGATGAACGTGCGCTGTCGAGTTTTTATGTGTTCATATCTTCTCCATAAGTTTTACACTCTTGAGAAGGTGTATAACTCTTTGTCTCCCTCTGTGTGTTTGTGTGTGCAGTGTCTATTGTTTTCTTTTCTAAATAGTCCAATGTGGCTCTGCAATTAGGCTACCTGCATGATCTTGACACTTGGCGGTGGTAAAGTCACGTCAGACTGCGCGCATTTGGACATGGTGTAGTTTCCAATAATGCCCACAAGACGGCGAACTCAGACTTTGAATGATTCAAGGCATTGAATCATCTTCAGAGTGCACAACTTTCTTGCAGGCACAGACTTACTCATCATTACATACATTATGTTGCACTACAGGTCTGGCTGTGTTTTCCTATAGGATACATTTTGTCTGTTTTGTGGGCTATGTTGGTGTTGATTGCCTTGTCCGTCGTATGCCTATACGTGGCCTCCTTGTGTACTGGTAGAAATGAGGGCATCTGCTGTAATTTGTCCCTTTGGGCCAATTATTCGCAAACGTTGCCAACCTACATTGATCCTTGCTTGCAGTCCTGCATTAAGCAAGCTTAAATAGGTCCTTAGTGTAATAGCCTGAATTCCTCAAACTTTATCCAATAAAACTATCAGACCAGCGTGCCAACGTTGCATCAACCACGCGTGTTCAATCGCCCACTATTAGAAGAGAAATATTTGGAGATAAAAGGAAGGGTCTCTGGGCCAAAGTTCAGTCATTTTGGACTTCGAACTGATGATGTTCGCTGACTAAGCTGCATGGCAGCTGGATGACATAGCCTACCACTCTAGCTGCCAAGTCATATCATAGTGCATGGCACTGATTATTTTCCTATAAATTAGAGAGTTGACTGGACGTGCACTGATACAAAAGACACAAGGATAAACGTGCGCTGTCGAGTGTTTATGTGGTGATATCTTCTCCATCAGTTTTACACTCTTGAGAAGGTGTATAACTCTCTGTCTCCCTCTGTGTGTTTGTGTGCGTACGTGTGCGTGTGTGAGTGAACAAGCCAGGTCGCGTGTGTTGTGACTGTGATTTCCGTGATGCGGTGATTGGTACGTCCCTCCAACGTGTCACAACATTTGGTGGATTACCCTACTTTTCCTGCATCAAATACATAGGTACCACTCGTTTCGTTCTTTGTCTGAACCTGATCTCCACGGGGAAGCAAGACTCTACCTTAGGGCGCAACAAGTTCTAACTTGTGTGCTACTTTGACGACTCTGCCTTTTCGCTTGTATGCAGGGGAACAGAAACGTGAATAAATCCCTACAAGCAGCATGTTGTCAGGATTGCATTGTATTATCTCTCTCTTGCCCGCTACGATTTTGCGCTTATTTATAAAGAAACTGCAGTGCGGAATGTACTCAGTGATGATAACATTTTTGCTACTCGGTGCTTTTGCGATTGAAGGACTGGGAGCTGCGGCAACAGCTGGAGCGACTCCCGGGTGCGCGTCTTGCGCTTTGTCGATGATGGAGAAGGGGTCGGAGGAGAAGCTTTTGATCGAAATAGCCAAGCAACAGATCCTGAAGAAACTGCATCTGAAGGAAAGGCCGAACATCACCAGCACAGTACCCCGAGCGGCGCTGATGACCGCTCTTCGCAAACTTCATGCGGGACGGGTGAGACCGGATGGGACGCTCGAGCTGGAAGCCAACACACATTCGAGAGATCAAGCGTACGAGATCGTGAGTTTCGCAGATATGGGTAAGCATAAATAATATATTTCAATTGCTTAAAACTGTAGGCTGTGGTGTACTGGCCATACCATACAGGTAGCCTGCAATTCCCTGTGGTCCGTCCGTGGCATCTGTGGGCTGGTGGGCCATGGAAAGAAAATGTAGCCTGTGTCTGATTTGATGGGCCTCTTCTCTGGCCTCTGCCTCTTCTCTGCCTCTTCTCTGCCTCTGCCTCTTCTCTGCCTCTTCTCTGCCCTCTGCCTCTTCTCTGCCTCTTCTCTGCCTCTTCTCTGGCCTCTGCCTCTTCTCTGCCTCTTCTCTGCCTCTGCTCTGCCTCTTCTCTGCCTCTTCTCTGCCTCTTCTCTGCCTCTTCTCTGCCCTCTGCCTCTTCTCTGCCTCTTCTCTGGCCTCTGCCTCTTCTCTGCCTCTTCTCTGCCTCTTCTCTGGCCTCTGCCTCTTCTCTGGCCTCTGCCTCTTCTCTGCCCTCTGCCCTCTGCCTCTTCTCTGCCTCTTCTCTGCCTCTTCTCTGGCCTCTTGGCTCTTGCTAGAAGTCAAATCTGGAGCAAATTTATTTTCCAATAAACCCTTGACTGTATGACAAATATTTTGTGGTTGTCACCAACTTTCTGAATTATTATTGAACTGTTTATCTAACATAATATTTAATTGCAATGGTAACCTCATTTCACTGAAAAAAGAAATCCACACACCAAGGGCCATTTTTCCATACATCCATTAAAGTAGCCCAAGACTAAAAGCTTTTCAAGGATTAAGTCAGGACAAAGGTTTAACCTATGTACGGAAAACTGGCCCGGGTTTACAGGCCTACTTTAACTTAAACGAATGAACTTCAGTGAAGTTCTCTTACAGACTGCAAAAGCATAGGCCTATATACTCATTTCCTCACTCTCTCCCTCTCTTTGACTTCTCAGATAATGGTGGTGGTCAACCCGTCATGAGCTTCCAATTTGTGCAGGAGCAGGGGCACAGCGTGCAGGTCCTTCAGTCTAACTTATGGCTGTACGTCAAATCCGCCGACGTCGGCCAGATGACGGCACGCCTCTTCCTGTCGGGGCAGGCCGGAGGCTCCAACCGCACGCTGCTGCTGCAGAAGACCCTGGAGGTGCAGGCGAGCACACCCAACTGGCACACCTTCCCTGTGACGCGCACGCTGCAGACCTTCCTGGACGGCGGCCAGCGGCGCCTGCGGCTGGAGGTGCACTGCGAGGACGACGGGCGGAACCTGTGCGGTTCGCACGACACGGCCCATCAGCCCTTCCTGGTGGCTCAGGTGCGTCTCCGGGAGGACGAGTCCAAGCACGCTCTGACGAAGCGCTCGCTGAGCTGCGGTGAGGACGTGAGCGTGTGCTGCAAGAAGGACTTCTACATCAAGTTCCGAGACATCCAGTGGCAGGACTGGATCATCGCCCCCGAGGGCTACCACATGAACTATTGCATGGGCCAGTGCCCGCAGCACCTGGCTGGCTCGCCAGGCATCGCCTCGTCCTTCCACGCCACCGTCTTCAGCCAGCTCAAGGCAAACGGCATCCATACAGCCGTGTCGTCATGCTGCGTGCCCATTCAGCGCCGGCCCCTGTCCATGGTCTACTTCAATTCCCAGCACAGCATAGTCAAGACTGATGTCCCAGACATGATCGTGGAGTCCTGTGGTTGCACGTAAACTAAGAAAAAAGCACAACAGAAAGATAAATAACTAGTACAGTAAAGTAGGGAAAGAAAGGGAGATTCAACTACATGCACAGAATGGAAAGGTATGCACAATTATATTTATGTACGTGACCAAACTGGTGTCAAGATGAGTTGTTAGAAAATTAGTCATGCAGTATTATGCAAATAGGAATAGAAGTGACTCATGACAGTGGCTACCTAAATGGGTCAAAGTTCAAATGGAAAGCCCCAAAGCCTTTGCATTATGCAGAGGTATACATTAATATTACCCTGATATAGCTATATTATTCTATTTTTAACTATTTTTGTAATGTTTGATACATGCAGACTGTAAATATTTTAAATACTGTAAGTTTTTAGTGTGGTGTACTGTATGCAGTGCAGAGAACTCAGGGAATCTGAAAAGGGTTAACGCAGACTCTAAACAGGTACACCTGAAACATGAAAAAAAATACTTTCTGAAAGAATGAGTAAGATCAAACCAAATAGTCTTCTTTAACTCAAAATGTATTCAACACAAGTCTTCTTTCAATGACCATGTTTAGGTCATTGGCCAGGTAATCCTTTTGAATTTGTGTTGAGTGACACATTGTGGTATGTTGTCTGAATGTTCATGTATTTGTTGATTTTATTTATGTTGCTAAAAGGTGAGTGGAACTTAGCTCAGTAGAGTCATGGCCATTTCAAACCTATTGCAGTATTAAATGAAGTGCGGAGGAGAAGCTTTTGATCAAAATGGCCAAGCAACAGATCCTGATCCCACAAGCCTAGTCACTTTTCAAGGGGCGATCGTTCAAATATTGGCCTAGTTTACACTTTTGCTATTTCTGATATCTGATCATAATATTCTTAAAATTTTTTATAGATATATAACATCCTAGGATTTGACTGTCATCACTAGGCCTTGATAATTCATTTTTGCCTCTGAATAATATTGGATTAGAATTTAATTAATTTAACTGGATGGTACAGCATTTCAGATCGCCATCATTGAAAACATTTAGAGTAAAGTAAATAGGTACATGGGACCAACGAGGATGTTTTCAATATGACTGGCTGAGCTAAACTATATGGCTGAGCTAAACTCCAATCGACAGACGATGCTTTGGCTCTTGTTCCTAAATCAATCAATGAGCCAGGCTCGCAAAACAAATCAACATTTTCATTTGAGTTAAACCAGTATTGAAAAGGAGCATAAAGTAGTATGTATTGCCAAAAGGCACCCATTGGCTGTTCAGTGGTTAAAATGATTTCATCAGCACCTACAGTACACTGTATTATTTGTTCAGATTCTTGCCAAAGGCAAGTTCTCCCCGCTGCATGAACTCTAGTTTGTTACTCAATGGCGTGAGTAAACATTTAGATATTGCCACAGTGTCTGTAAATTTGAAGGTCTGTGGGAAAAAGGGTCAAGGAGCATGTTTTATGGCATGTCGCTGTCTGACCTCTGAAGGGTCTAAAGTATCACAATGTTATAAAGCGTGACCTTGGCATTCATGTATTTTAAGTTGTGCAGATAGCATTTAGAGGACATTTTATACTTTTATTTTATACTTCATTTTCCATGCTGATGTTTATAAGCAATTACCCACAAGCCTTTCTTTGCTAACTGTCAGGAATCTAGTAAGCACTTCCTCGTTTTCTATAAGCACCTGCGGAACCTGGGCTTTTTTTTTTTTTCTAAGCACTTCCTGTCCCAAGTGTATGTATGACGGCGATGCCATGAAACTAGTGTCTCAAAAAAAACAAATCTGAGGTGTATCTTTAGCCTTTCGGTTGTTTTGTTGTATCATTCGATTGTCTTTTTCATTTATGCCACATATCAGTAAGATTCATTCTTACATCCACCAACAAGGTTGCATCAGCACTTTAAAATACCAATAATGGAGATTAACCTTAGATATTTGGGGTACCCATACTGTCAAGAACAGAGAAAGTGTTCCATTGTTTTTGATAAGCTTCAATGTTAAACATGTTAGGCTTCTTATGTTTTGTGTACTTCTTTTATGTTATTGTTACTTGATTTCAGGTTACTGTAAAATATGTTCTGACAACTGATACTTATTGAATCAATTCTTCAATCTGTCAATGTTGTATTATATTTTCTTACATTTAAGATGTAACAATTTGTTGCCATTTAAAAACTACTGAACAGTATCTTGTGATTATATTTAAATGTAATTACAGTATACAGCATGTAAATATATATTTTAATAAATATATTTTACCTATTAACACTATTTGAGTCAGTCTCTACAAGCGGTTTTGGGGAATTTACCATTCATCTTCAGAAGAAAATGGACAAAAAGTTTCCCAAGGTGTCCATGTTTCAAGAAGTAAAATTACCTATCAAAATCATCTAAAATTGAAAGTTTAGCATTCAACCATATATACAATTAAAATCTGTGCTTTTGTTTTTAAAATGATAAATCAAGACTATTTTAAACATGCAGCACAAATCTCATCAGCCAAGTTGTCATGATGCGTCCAACTCGGCACTTTGCTGCGGTTTTACGGCAGGCCTACTGTTGTGGGTCTGCCTTTGTTACTGGTTAAAATGATGTGTGCCGTAGTAGCCATGTGTCCTGAAGTAATCTAAAGCATTATGCCTTGAATCAAATTTATGTATATTAAAGTAACACTAACGTACGGCTTCAAAACCATCTCGATGGCACATGATAAGGAATAGCATGTGGCGCAACTGGCTACAACGCCCACACCACATTTGAGTCCAAGTACACACAGGGACCCAGTTTCGAGTCCGACCTGGGTCATTTCCCGATCCCATCCTATCTCTCTCTCCCACTCACTTCCTTTCAATCTCTAACTGTCCTCACAATAAAGGCAAAAATGTCCCAAAAATATGGAATAAAAATATGAAGTTGAAGGGGTAACCAATACTTTGAATTAGGGCTGAAAGAAAAAAGAATCAGGATTTGACCTATTAGCAAATCGCAAAGGCTGCAATTAAATAAGCAGCTAGGGACCCAGTAGTGGTCAAGTGGGCCATGGCTGAAGTGCCCTTGAGCAAGGCACCTAACCCCTCACTGCTCCCCGAGCGCCGCCGTTGTAGCAGGCAGCTCACTGTGCCGGGATTAGTGTGTGCTTCACCTCACTGTGTGTTCACTGTGTGCTGTTTGTGTTTCACTAATTCACCGATTGGGTTAAATGCAGAGACCAAGTTTCCAAATTTCCCTCACGGGATCAAAAAAGTATATATACTTATATATACTTATATACTTTCTTGTTCATACATAATTTATCATCAGTAAAGCATTTGTTCACAGTTATAAATGGTTTGTTCATAGTAAATAATCCTATCCAAAAAATAAGTTTGTAAGTACACATAATTTACACATTGTATTTATACATAATATGTAATGAAACAACCACTTATAATGAAATCATTTTCTTATTATAAACCAGTTGCAACCTATCACAAAATGCTTTGTTCATCATTTGTAAAGCATTGTTCCTATGTTAATTCTCATAAATAAAGTATTTGTACACACAGTTATTAATGGTTTGTTCATAGTAAATAAGCCTATATCTAAAATATGTTTATGAATTATTGTTAATACTTAATAAATTATGCAATAATATTTTGTTGATGAAGTAATATTTCCATTATTTAATAGTTACATACACATGCACTAATGATTAGTTAGGGTGAGGATACATATTTTATAAACCACTTCCTAATACTATGATTCATGATTAACTCAGGAGTTACAAGTGGTTAGTTAATGATATTTTGTGAGCTTATCTAAAGTGAGGACTTTCTATGCCTTGCAACACATTTTCAAATGAGTTGTAAAGATTACATTCACATTCATTCATTTAGCAGACAAGTGACGTACACATGTCAATTAAATTAAAGGCCATTGACATAACAGTAAAAGCCGGGAATCAAACCCCCAACTTTTCAGGCTACTGCATGCTAGTCCAGCTCCTTAAAAAACCCTACAACTATGCAAGAGTTTCTGTTTTCTTCTACTACACACTGTTATTAAAAATCTGTAAACTATTATTAAATGCTGTATTCTTCGTTTGTAAAGCATTATCCCTACATTAATTCTCATCTGTAAATCATGTTTACACATAATTAAAAATGGTTTGCTCATAGTAAACATGCATATCTATATTATGTTTTAATTGACTCTTGTAATTCTACTGGACAGTGGTAGTGTAGTGGATAGGGAGCCGGGTTAACATGCAGTAACCCATAAAGTTGGGGGTTCAAGCCCCGGCGTCCACCAATGTGGCCTTGCCCTAAGCCGCTTTGGGTGAAAGTGTCGGCTAAATTAATAAATGCAAGTGTAAACTTTGTAATTCATTTGTAAATGTGTTGCAAGGCATAAAATGTCCTCACTTTAGATGAGCTCACAAAATGTCATTAACTAACCACTTGTAACTCCTGAGTTAATCATGAATTATAGTATTAGGAAGTGGTTTATAAAATATGTATCCTCACCCTAACTAATCATTAGTGCATGTGTATGTAACAACTGTTAAATAATGGAAATATTACTTAATCAAAAACATATTATTGCATCATTTATTAAGTATTAACAATGATGTATATACATATTTTAGATATAGGCTTATTTACTATGAACAAACTATTTATAACTGTGTGAACAAATGCTTTACTGATGATAAATTAGAAGTTACTAATGATGAACAAACCATTAACTAATAAGTAACAAAGGCTTCATATATGTAGTTATTATAAAGTGTTACCCATACAGTATATTTTATTTTTATTATTCATGTTGTCCTTGTATGACAGACAATCAATCAAGCTCATCAGTCAGAGGTACCGTGCTCCACATGCAAATTAATCAGATCAAAGTCAAAGTCAGCTTTATTGTCAATTTCTTCACATGTTCCAGACATACAAAGAGATCAAAATTACGTTTCTCACTATCCCACGGTGAAGACAAGACATATTTTACCAATTTTAAGTCCACAGACAAACATAACATTCAAGTAAACAAAAAAGTAAGTAAATAAGTAAATAAGAGGGCACATATAATAATGAAAAAATAAGAGCAGCAAAATTTTGTTGAAATTGTGCATAGACAGTCAATAAAAAAACTAGTGCAAAGTCAGGCCAATAAGAGGCTTGGGTAGTTCTGTTTGACCTGAGTAATAAAGAAAGTGGCATAGTGGTGCAAGTTATGTAAGAGCAGCAGAAGTGTTGTGTTTTCAGGACAACAACACCAAGTTGTAAAGTGTACAAGTGTGCAAGTGTTCAAGTGTGCAAGTGGAGTAGTGCAGGCGGCCATTTGTGGGTCCAATGTCCAGGATGTTATGTAGCTGAGGGTGGAGGGGGGAGAGGAGGGAGAGAGTTCAGCATCCTTACAGCTTGGTGTATGAAGCTGTTGGTGAGTCTGGTAGTCGGAGGCGGAGGCTTCTGTACCTCTTCCCAGAGGGCAGTAGATCAAACAGATTGTGAGCGGGGTGACTTGCATCACTCACAATTTTGGTCGCCTTGCGGGTGAGGTGGGTGGTGTAAATGTCCTTCAGGGAGGGGAGTGAAGCACCAATGATCCTTCCAGCTGTGTTCACTATGCGCTGCAGGGCTTTCCTGTTGTATTCAGTGCAGCTTCCCCCACACAGCGATACAGCTGGAGAGGATGCTCTCAATGGTGCCTCGGTAGAATGTGGTCATGATGGCTGGTGGAGCACTTGCTCGCCTGAGTTTCCAGAGGAAGTACAGGCTGAGCTGAGCTCTTAGCCAGTGATGCAGTGTTGGTGGTCCAGGAGAGGTCTTCACTGATGTGCACCCCCAGGAATTTGGTGCTGCTCGCTCTCTCCACCACAGCACCGTCGATGGTCAGTGGCAGGTGTTGGGTGTGACCTCTCCGGAAGTCAACAACAATCTCTTTGGTCTTGCTGACGTTCAGCAGGAGGTTGTTGTCCCTGCACCACGTGGTCAGATGGTCGACCTCCAACCTGTATTGAGTCTCGTAAGCCCTTGGTGATGAGACCCACCAGAGTTGTGTCGGCCAGCAAATTTCACTATGTGATTGTTGCTGTAGGTTGCAGTGCAGTCATGCGTCAGCAGGGTGAAGAGCAGCGGACTGAGCACGCAGCCTTGGGGGGCCCCTGTGCTCAGTGTGATGCTGCTTGAGGTATTGTTGCCAACACGTACTACTTGGGGCCTCTGACAGAGGAAGTCCAGTAGCCAGTTGCAGAGGTAGGTACTGAGTCCCAGTTTGTCGAGTTTGCAGATGAGTTGTTGTGGTATTATGGTGTTGAATGCAGAACTGAAGTCTATAAACAGCAATCTCACATATGAGTCTCTTTTTTCCAGGTGGGTGAGGGCTGGGTGGAGGGCAGAGCAGATTGCATCCTCTGTAGACCGGGCTTGGCTCGGTATGCAAACTGGAAGGGGTCCAGGGGGGGGAGAATGGCTTTGATATGTGACATGACAAGCCGCTCAAAGCACTTCATGATGATGGGTGTCAGTGCCACAGGGCGGTAGTCATTGAAGCAGGATGGAGCAGTTTTCTTGGCACAGGTATGATGGTGGCAGCTTTGAAACATGATGGGACGATGGCTTGCTTCAGGGAAGTGTTAAAGATGTCTGTGAAGACATCCTTAAGCTCCCCTGGCGCAGTCCTTCAGCGCCGCACGACCTGGGATGTTGTCTGGACCTGTTGCCTTACGGGTGTTGATAGCAGCAAGTGTCCTCTTCAGCTGTCGGCAGAGAGGCACAGGGGCTGCTCATGTAGAGGGGATGGGTCTTCTGTGGGCAGGTGCTGTTTTGTGCTTCAAAGTGAGCAAAGAAGCGGTTCAGGTTGTTGAGCAGAGGGATGTTGCTCTCACAGCTCTGTGGCTGGCTTGTAGTCCGTGAGGGCCTGAATGCCCTGCCATAGGCTTTGTGAGTTCCTGCTGTCTTTGAAGTGGGTGGTTATCTTGTGAGTGTATTCCTTTTTTGCTTCCTTGATGCCACGGGACAGGTTGGCTCTCGCTGTTTTCATGCCAGCTTCATCCCCAGCTCTGTAGGCTTTGTCTCTGGCCCTCAGCAGCCTGAGGACATCCCCTGTCAGCCATGGCTTCCAGTTAGCCCGAGTGATGATGTCTTTTGTGTGGGTCACATCATCGATGCACTTGGTGATGTAAGAGGTTACAGTGTCTGTATACTCCTCTATGTCTGTTGTGGCCCATCTTAAAGCTACAGTATTTGGATGCAATTTGTACATTTGTTTTTATCCTTGGAATAGTAGATAGCGCAGTTCATATTGTGTTATCTTAATTGGTAATGCTTCAACATGTTAAACTGAAGCTTGACTTCAATTGAAGATTCACTGTGTAATACATACATACATACATCGCAAATTAAATCACAATCACATTTGTCATAAAAAGTTGCAATTAGATATTTTTTCTAAATCATTCAGCTCCACTTTGATTGTTGATATGAACCAAATATCAATGGCAAAGTAAATTGTTGGAATATTACACATACAAACACTACAATTTTGACACAGACCCTTTTCATCACAGTAATTCATTGGTAGAACATTTTTAGTAAGTACAAATTTAGTTTGCTGAGCATTTGTATTCAGAAATGAGATACACCAGTCTCCTCCTACAGGTTAAAGAATTAAAGAGCAAGAAAGTGTAGTGGTAAAAGAAGAAAGCTAGGTGCGCCCTCTAGTTGCCATCCATACTAACAACACTAGCATAGGAGTAGCTACCACACAGCTCAAATATATTGCTTAAATACAATACTTGAATGCAATATAAAAACTCACTGAGCGTCCATCCTAATTGAAGGGTTTGATTAGATCAATGAATGATACTGCCTCATTAATAATTGACATTTGCTGCAGTCTTTTCACAAGGGGGAAAGGGGTTTGTACCAATGGATGAACCAATGTTTGTACCAATGGATCCTCTAATGTGTATCCTTACAAAGAATTTTTGATGGCCCTGGTGTGAGCTGATGGAAGCCAGAGGTTTGAGCTTGCTTGGGGACTCTTGGTGTTTCTGTCCTTTCAATATTTTCATCTGGCTCTACCTGATAGCTCGGTGAATTCCACTTTCCAGTTACCCCGCTGTTTAGTGAGCTCCACTGGCTACCTGTAGCTGCCCTCATTAAATTCAATTCGCGAAAGCTTGCCTACCAAGTACTCTCTGGGTCTGCACCCATTTACCTCAATGCCCTCATACAGGCATATTTTACTTCCCAACTCTTGTGTTCCTCCAATGAACGACGTCTGGCTCTATCATCCGTACACTCAGGGCAATCCAAACTTATCTCATCTGTTGTTCCCCTTTTGTGGAACGTGCTACCAGTTCCTACCTGAGCAGGAGCGTTCTAGCCCGGAAAGCCAGTCCAAACTTAGCCCCGCCCAGATAATTTGAGGTTGGGAAGTTCATCTGGAATTGTTCCGTTAAGAAGCAACTATGCCCAAACCAGAGCTGTTCGAACCAATCAAACTGGCTGTGCAGGCTTTGTACAATGATGGACAGATGAGCAACAGTGCCTCGTCTATCACGTCACCTGAGCACGCTTCGGCTGATTTTGTTAGCAACAAAAACACTGTCGCTAGAAGCTAGACATTTTGGGCCCTATTTTAACGATCTGAAACGCAAGTATCAAAAGCAAAACGCAAGTAGCTTTGAGGGCGGATCTCGGGTGCTGTTGCTATTATATCGGCGGGATAAATGACTCTTGCACCCGACTCAAATTTAAAATGAGTTGGTCTGAATCATCGGTGTGGTTTGGGCGTAATGTGCAATAAACCAATCACAGAGCCATCTTATATTCCCTTTAAAAGCAGGCGCACTTGTTCCATGGCGGATTGCTATTATAATGGCGGATTTGCCAGGCGAACGCCAGGAGCAGTTCACAGCCGAGGAGACCGACGTTCTCATCAGGCCTGTAAAAGACAGAAAAGTGGCATTGGGGATGGGAGAAACCCACCCAAATTAGCTTTGATTAAACAGGCGTGGGAGGGAATTGCCACAATTGTTTCCACGGCTGGCATTTTTGTTTTTGACAAAATGTAAATAAAGAAATGTCACAAAGACATACTTTCCGATGTTTTGGGCTATCTATCACTGAATCGCAAGGTTATGAATGCATGGTGATATTTTTGCAATGTAGTCTAACATTAGACCGAGATTACTTTGCTTACCTCACTATAGACGATGCAGCTCTTCTGTCAGATAAGCTCTCCTCTCCTGTGCTGCTGCTGGGGCATTTATGGCTTTGGCACATGCAGTTCAACATCATGTCTCCTTAAGTCCTCTAATATTTCCTCATTGATGTCATCAACACATCCATGATTCATGGAAATGTTGTGTAAAACACTACATGCCACAAACATTGCTGCGACTTTTTGAGGACTGTACTGACAGTGCTGTAAAGTGCCTCCTGACCTATCCAAACACCTGAAGTGCATTTTCAGTAAATGTTTGTTCAATTACACTATGTGTTTGTGTGTGTTTTCGATTAAATAGCATTGCCAGGAGATGGATGAACGCGTCGACTAAATGACTAAATGCAAATGTCTAAAAACTGTAAATGCTTAAAAATTGCATTTCTGTCAGCATCGAATCAGTTGTCTTATACATCTACTTGTAGGAATAGAATAATTGTTGATGCATGGTCACCCTTTTCAGATCCGTTGACCCTTAAGATCAAGTAGGTCTGCTAAGTTATTATATACTCACATCCTGTGTTGAGAATAGTTTTATGGAAACTGGTGTCTTACCAAACCTCATTCAGTCTCCTTGAATGCACACTTCCGAATGTATGTCCTACCCAACCTAAAACAAGGTTTCCTACAAGGTGCACTTCAGAATGTGTTCTACCCAGTCTCAAAGAAAGTTTACAAGAAAAATCACCAAATCCCTAGCCTAGAAATCTGGACGCACCCTTGCGGCAGCAAATGTAATTTGCAGTCAGGGTAGTCTAGCAACTCTCCGTTGGCTTGCAAGCTGGAAAAATCAAACTTCAATCAGGCCAATCACATTGTGTATAGAGTCGGTGGACGGGCTTAACATAATGACGACAGAGTTGCAACAGTTATGCATTAATTCCCTGCTACTTGAAAACAAAGAAGATGGATGCTGCGGCTGGCTAACAACGCAACTTGAGTTAAGCTTTTTTTAAGTTGCCAAAAGTTTGATCAACTAACCAACTAGCTCCGCTGGTGGGAAACTGCATGGGACTCATGAGTTGTAGCGCTATCTAATTACGTGCAGGGGGAATTTGAAAGACAACCGTTTATCCCGCCCCTCACATTGAGCACTGCCAATGGTGAGTTCCCAGACCCTACATCTTGATGTGGGTCTGGCTCGTCAGGCTACTAAATCCCGGAAGTGATAGCTACAACCAGGATAAAAAAAACAAAGTGCTCCGTCTTCAATTACTTCCAAATTTATATTTTCAGAGCATGGGCAACCAAACACAGACAGCATGTTTCGCTAGGTATTCATCAAGGTCTAACCAAGGAATTCAGGTCTTCAATAAACTAAGCAATAGCTGGCCCACACACCAGAGTAAGCATTCTCTAAACTGCATCTACAGTCAATATGGAGTCTAGTGTTATAATCATTAAGCTGACTTTGGAATGGATCTGACTCAAATGTTGTACTCTGCGGTGCCCTCAGTTGGTATTGAAGGTTTGCCAGTGTACACGAGTTTGATGAAGCCCAGACCAGAGGTTCCCAAACTCGGCACTGCTGAGTCCCAATGTCAATTCTGAAAATCTCCTGCGGCCCACCCAAACATTTATTTACAATTCTGCAGTCGGAGTATTCACTGAGGGTCTTGTTCTTCACATGTTCACTGTAAACTTTTGATTTGCTTGAGACGTTGAATTTTTCTACCTGACAACCACCTCTCCAATAACACACTTTAGTTTAGCATTACCCATAGTCTGTCAATGACAATCCCATCAAATATGTTCTGGACCAACATCAAATGAATGTCACTTTGATGAATAGGCTTAATATCTCCTGCTATGGTTTGAATTTCAACTATGTAATCGTTAACTTTTCAGGTACGTCAAACTCAAATACAAAATTGAAAATAAATAAAATAATGTAGGCTACCTCTCACGGCTCACCTGTAAATACCTTGACGGCCCACACTTTGGGAAACACTGGCCTACCATTCATTTACCCATCATCTCTTTGTGCTAACATGTAGTCCCTATATATGAAATAACGAATGTATGTTATGTTTGGTGCTTGCATTTTAATAACAGTTTTGGCCCATGTGGGTGGTGCAACACAAGGTCCTTTGTCGATGTCTTGCAGAGGAACTTGTGGTTTGGCTTGGTGAGCCAAAGATGACTGACAGTGTCCTCACATGGTAAGCTGGACTGAAGATCTCATTGATGTTTTTGCAACAGTGACTCCTGATGGTTCAACAGATATGCAGAAAAATAACCTTTTATGGCAGAGGTTGTCAAATGAATTATCAGATACAAATTATTGTTCCACAGTGTACCTAGACTAGAACAGAATCACAATACCCAACCTTTAAAACATTTCCCACGGTGTTTAAAGCTGCAGTTGGCAAGATTTTTTTGATCATATTCACTAAAACTGACACTATGCTCCGACAGAACAACATAAATCAGCCGGTTTTAGAAAAAAAAACACATTTCTACCTCCACCTACAGTAGAGCCTGTTATTTGTTTTGCTAAAGTCCACAGCTCCCGGTTCTTCTGGTCCAATCAAAGCAGGGCTGTGTGAGATCTGACTGTCAATAGACCTCTGAAGTTCGCCTACAAAAAAGCTGCCATCTTTGACATCCAGTATCTGGCGATTTTTCCTATGGGAAAATAACATGGGGATTTTGAATTATCGCACCTGTTAAACTAACTTGCAATGCAACTTGCCATAGGTAGTTAGCTTCAATTAACAACCGGATCTCCTTATATGGGCAAAGATGGCCGTTTTGGTTATTTTTTGTAGGCGAACTTCAGAGGTCTATTACAGTCTGGTGCAGTCTGATGCGCACTGGCGAGCACAAACTCGATGAGAGGGTGCTCGGTGGTAGTGGGGGAGGTGCGTGAGAGTTGTAAACATTCAAAATTTTGGCTACAGTAAGTCCTCTCAATCTGTCAGACTTGCCAACTGCAGCTTTAAATGAAAGCTTGCTATCCTGGGTGCTCACCTTCCACTCCCTGACCTTGCACGTGCGGTGGGCGTGACTGTTTTCACCTCATGAATGCAGTAACTCAGTAACAGTGACCAAAGGAGAGTCACAACTAGTTCTTGCCAAAATTTCTTGGCTTGTTGGTAAACCAGAGCTATTTGCTCAGGCAGATCCGTTTAACCCCTCCAACTGCAGGTGATTTCAAAAATCCCTGAAATCCTCGAACGACACTTATTCAGCATGGGCTGGGCTTTACACAATGACAGTAGAGAACGGTTGGCACCGCTTTTGTACGCAACCAATGTGTCACTTTTACACAACAAGGACTTAAACCAAGTTTACAACTACGTTTAAAACCTGTTTTGAAAGATGTGTTTGCTGTACTTCCGATTTTAAGATTTTAATGCCCCAGCTTAAGTGCAATGTCACCGCTGTTTATGCCTATATGATTAGATAGATAGATAGATAGATACTTTATTGATCCCCGAGGGGAAATTCAGGGGGGTCTCAGTAGCATACAGACATCACACACAACATGCACTTACAGCAGAAATGGTAAATATAAGTATAGGTATAAACATATAACCAAACTCCACTGTACAATAGAGACAGTAGGAGATAAGACTAAATATACTATATAAATAAATGTAAAAAATCCAGTGTGCTTGAGGGTGATCAAGCATGAGACGCTTGTAGTGACAGGGCCTGTAGTTCTGTGTGCATGGTGAGGTGCTCAAGAGAGTGAGTGTCATGGTGAAGGTGCAAAAAGTAGTCCAACAGTAGTCCTTTAGTTATGTGTGCATGGTAAGGTGCTCAAGAGAGTGTGTCATGGTGAAGGTGCAAAAAGTAGTCCAACATTAGTCCAACGGTGCAACAGTGCAATAATAAGGTCTAGAGACCAGCATAAATAATATGGACAAATCGGAGAGTAAAGTATAATGTAGACAAGGTAATATAAAAAGCTATAAAAAAAACTATGTCAGTGCAAGAACAGGTTGAGGTAATAGGGTTACAGACATTCAGTATTGTAGCAGAAGCCATTGATCATGTGTGCTAATATAGCATGAAAAACAGTGTAGCAGTAAGCAGTAGTAAAACATTAGGCTGTGTACAATAGGAAAACAGTAGTAAAACAGTAGTAAAGCAGTAGTGGGCAGTCAGTACTCAAACATGGAGAGGGTGGAGAGGCAGACAGACTAAGCAGAGAAGTCTATCTCTCCTCTTCCCTTTAGTGAGGCATTGAACAGTTCAATGGCCCTGGGGACAAATGACTTCCTCAGCCTTTCAGTTGTGCATGGCAGTGAGCGAAGTCTCCAGCTGATCAAGCTCTTTTGCTTTTAATAGTGCTGTAGAGTGGATGGCATTCATTGTCCAAGATGTTGATCAATTTGTTCAGGGTCCTTTTGTCAGATATTGAAGTGATGCACTCCAGTTCAGCTCCCACTACAGAGCCAGCCTTCCTTACCAGCCTGTCAAGTCGCCCAGCATCCTTCTTCTTTGTGCTTCCTCCCCAGCATACCACTGCATAGAAGAGGACGCTGGCCACAACAGACTGGTAGAACATCCTGAGGAGCTTGCTGCACACATTGAAAGACCGCAGCCTCTTCAGGAAGTACAGCCTGCTCTGCCCTTTCTTGTAGAGTGCGTCAGTGTTGGCTGACCAGTCCAGTTTATGGTCCAGGTGGAGACCCAGATACTTGTAGGTGCTTACCACCTCCACATTGACCCCATCAATGGAGATTGGTAGCAGAGCGGGCTTAGACCTGCGGAAATCCACCACCATCTCCTTGGTCTTTGAAGTGTTGAGTTGTAGGTGATTGAGTTTGCACCATTGCACAAAGTTCTCCACCAGGCTCCTGTACTCCTCCTCTTGCTCGTCCCTGATACACCCCACAATTGCAGTATCGTCAGAGAACTTCTGCATGTGGCATGACTCGGTGTTGTAGCAGAAGTCAGATGTGTACAGGGTGAACAGGACTGGAGAGAGCACAGTTCCCTGTGGGCCCGGTGCTGCTGATCACAGTGTCAGAGAGACAGTTCTTCAGTCTGACGAACTGTGGTCGCTCGGTCAGGTAGTCTGTAATCCAGGTTACCAGGTGAGCGTCCACACCCATCTGCAAGAGCTTGTCTCCCAGTCTGAGGGGTTGGATGGTGTTAAAAGCACTTGAGAAATCAAATTATAAAACAAAAGTGAACTGAGAAAGGGTCCAGACCAATTCCCAGTTGAGAATTTGTTTGGTCAGGCTAAATGGATTAAAAGGAAAATAAAATAAAGAACCTTTGAACCTTAGTATGCCTTCAGTAGGCATTGAAACTGTGAACTACAGGTGTCTTCAAAATAATGTTAACTTAAATAGGGAAAATCAGCTCTTTAAGGCTTTTTAGGAATCTCTCCTTTTATGATGTTTGCAGTCCCTTTGTTAAAGGAATGATCCGGAGTTAAAACAACCAGGGCTCTGTATGGATGATAACAAGTTCAAACTTTCCTTTGGGAGTAGAAATACGTACGTTCATCAGAGTAGTTTTGAGCTACAGTAGGCAGTTATTGCATTAACAATGAAATAGCTAAAAGGTCCCTACAGACAAATCGAAGTATTGTAACTTTGTGTACAGAGAGGTTATAATAAGGACTCTTTATGATATAGCGCATAAATCTTTTTTTCCGATCGCTGCCCTTGACTTGATGCCATTAGGTTCATTTCGTGCAGCGCTGCACTGTACAGATCTGGCTAAACGTGATGCATGCTGCAAACATGCCTTACATTCATCCAGATCTGCGTAGCGCTGCATGAAGTAGAATGAACCTACTGACTTGTATGTACTTTTCCTCAAGATGGCAGTGACCAGAAGACAAGTTAAAGTAATACATACTTCATACTTCATAGACAGTACTTATTATAACCTGTCTGTACACAAAGTTTACAATACTTCGATTGGTCTGTAGGTACCCTCTCCACTCTACCACTGAAGTGTAATGCTATTTTGAGCCTTGTCAGTGGTTTAAAAATAACACTTTGTTTGGCATGATGTCATGCCCCTTCATTTCATTTCATTGTTAATGCAAAAATGATCTAGCTCAAACTACTCCGATTATTTTCTTGCTTTTAGTTCCTTTTAATTTCTTTTTATGCCTTTTTGTTTTATCCTTTGTTTATATATTTATCATTTGGTGTTTATATTTTATAGTCTTTTAATTTATGTTATGCTTTGTTTTACCTCTTTAAACTTTATCTTTTTAAATTTATTTTATTCTATTTTATATTTTTTAACTATATTCATGGAGTCTTGCACACCTGTCTATGTCTCTTTAAGGCATATTGTTTCTGCCTTCCCTGTTCTAACTTGTAAAGCACTTTGGGTCAACTGTCGTTCGTTTAAATGTGCTATACAAATAAAATTAGTTGACTTGACTTGATTAACATATTTTTGCTCCCAATCGGAAGTTTGAACTCGTTGTCCATCAATAGACTCTATCTTGTTTTAACTCTAGGTCATTATTTAAGTATCTGTGCTCTTCCACAATAACCTGCATTAACTTGATCTAACATCATGGAAACCATTTTCCATTATTGCTATAGTTTATTGCTATTGTTTATTACATTGGAAATGTACAGAACACCTTTACAGTCAGTAGTAATGAATGTTAGCCTGGATGCCAGCCGAACTTAGTCCCGCCTACAACATTTGAGGTTGGGAAGTTCGTTCTGGACTTGTTCCGCTGTGGAGCAACTATGCCCGAACCGAACCGGTTTGGACCAGAAGAACTCCTGAATGGTTTTGTTCAGAGCTGAAAATGCAACTGTGTTTGACAGAGATGACACAGATGTAGGTTGCTAGTGACAAAATATTAGCTTTCAGTATGGTACGATGTCATTGTAAATGACGTTTAGTTATAAAGTGTTTCGTTCATCCCGGTTCTCCCTAACAAAGACGTTGTTGCTAGAAGGTAGACATTTAGTTTTCGCCATTGTGCCTGTTGTAGAAGATATTGACAGTACAATAACTTTACAAAAACTACCAGAAAACAATGTTAAGGCAACTGTGAACAGGATTCACCCCCTGTATCGGTTGAAACACACCCCATAATCACATCCCAATGGAGCAGTATCAGACTCATATTCTGACTAGAATTTGAGTATGACGAAGTCAGGCTAAATTAATGTGATAACGTATTTATTTCAAGAATAATGTCATCATTAACAGTAGTCCAACTGGTACATTGTTGGATCCCTGTATTTCTCATATAACCAAAGGAAAAATTCATTATCAAAATGAAAAATCAATAACGTCTGAAAGGCAAAGAGCGTGTTTGCTCGAGCAAACAGTTGAAGTGTTTTTTCATGGACAAACTTTTGTTTACTGGGCAAACAGCAGTCCATTTTTTTTCTGGCAGTCACCGAACTTTGCTGTACCAGGGCAGATATGACATAGCTAAATAAAGCAGATAAAAGTGGCTAAATATTAATCACAGTTTAATCATGTCTGGTTCCACTGAATGTCCATGGGAATCTGGGGGGAATACAAATGGGAAAGCGAGTTTACTGAACCCTTATGAATTTACTTACATTGGTTTGCCTGCATCCCCTCTATTCCTGCATCACGGTTTATTTCTGTTAAGCCATCTGTATTGAGGGGTTGTAATATTGTTTTGTCTGCAAGTAAAACATAAGTTGACAGTGTTAGGAGGAGAGGGATGTTCATAATTCTTACCTTTACAACAAATAAATCATTATCTAACAGGGAATGGAAGTAACATCATATTTTAAATCATGTTTAAAAATCTCAGTCTCTAGATCATGCCATAGCTACAGCATGATTGGGTCCTTGCTTGAACTACGTGGAACACTGGTAAATATATACATACAGTGATGCAATATGGTTTTTAATAAAAGTATCCACCATATCAATGTTTGAATGTGAAATTGTAGACAAAGCATGCATTTTTAATATATGAATGAAATCATACATACTAGCTGCTCTGATAGCAATAAAGGCTATATAAAATGTCAATACTGTGCATCTGTTGATTCTTATTATAGATTTTCTCTAATTCGACGGGTGAACATCCCGCTTTGGCTGCAGGCTTTGTTTACTGAGCAGTGCTTTTTGTCCTGATGGCAAACATCAATTGCTGACTGTAAATATGCAGCTTGCTCTCAGGTTGTGTGCTTGTGGCTAACAAGCACAGAAGATACCAGTGGTATATAATCCTATTTCCTTTGCCACAGTCAGGTGCATGTACTAACCACGGGATTATTTCAAGAGATAACTTGATAGCTATGATTCTGATTAATTAACCTCAACACAGTGTTTACTGAACTGCCACAAAAAATAAAAATGTGAAAAAAACATCACAAAAGTATAAAAATGCACACCAACTGAAGCCAAGCAAAAATAATCCATTAATTGAAACCATCCTGCATCATCAACATTACCAGTGTACAATTTCTTTTTATGTGTGTGTGTGTGTGCGTGTATGTGTGGCAATATGGTAGTGTCAGCATATGTGCTTTTTTGTCTGCCTAAGCCTGTCCATGTGTAAACAGGTGTGTGCAGGTGTGTGTGCATGTGCATACGATGTTGACTAATTCAGCGGGACAGATATGTTCCGTCCCAGGAAGTGAATGCTCGGAGCTGCTCAAGGGAAAGAGATTGTGTTCTGGAGAAAGCCTAGTGACTCACTGATACACTGACACACTGACCCAGAGACCGAGTAATTTTCTGTGGCCCACGGAAACTCTAATCCCACACACCACTTACAATCCCACAAATCCCCTGAGGGTGGCTTAGGTGTCAGACGTGTCTCCATCAGTGCCATCGAAGGTAATGTGTTGCCTAACACTCTCTGGTTCCTGACAACTAACACAGCCAACACAAGCCTATTTAGAATCAAGACTGAAGTAGCAGCCTCAATTGGAAGTGGTGTTTTGCATGGAAGGAGTTGGAAGAATGTGATTGAAAGCATTATTTTTAAGCCATATCTGTTATTTTGGACGAAAATACACTATGACAATGTTTTCAGTTGCAACTTTCTCGTATGTTTAAGCCTGATCTTGACTAGGCAGTGGCATTTGTTCATAAGGTTGTTGTTCCTACAAAGCCTAATCCTTCAAGGGAACCCAATTACAATAAGGTACAGTAGAGCCGGTACTTAAAGCATTTGTGATGCACACACAGCTGTTGAACTTCATTCACCTCACTTTTTTCGAAAGTACCAAAAGCAATGGGATTATTTGGAATGAAAATGTTATGCTGTCTAAACGCCTTTTTTAGAGAAGGCAATATATCAGCTAATATATCAGCTATTTGGTTCTTTTTGCACAATTGACATACCAGCATGTGGTTTCGTGAGTCTATCCACAAATGGCGAGGTTATAGTTTACTCAACATAGAGCAAGAAGTGAATGATTTGGTTAAAGGTACATTTGGGCTCAAATTAATGTCTTGCAACCCAAAAATAAAAAAAACCTTCCTTTTTGGATTGTGTGGGTTACCACAGAAGTTCAGATGTAAGTGATAAACAGCTGAGGAAGTGTCCTTTTCTACTAAATACTATGGTACTTGTTATACCACTTGCATGTCTAATGTGAGAAAACAAAACAAGATTGTCTTTGTTATGTGTGACTATGGGCCAAAGAGCCCACAACAAAAAATCCTTCCTTACATCTTACAACTGAATCAAAGACAGCACCAAGGCCAGATTTGCTACAGATTTGCTCACTATATGAATAATTTCTACATTTGACTACAAGGCATGTAAACTAGGCATGTAAAGGACTAGGGCATGTAAAGACGTGAAAACAGGTTTTCAAAGAAAATGCATGCTCATACAGTGTGGTGTACTGTGGCCTAGTGCAAGTCTCTACAAATAACTTGTAAATCCATGGCTGATCTCATTACAACAGATCCAGTTACCTGATATATCCTGATGCGTTACATCAGACTAGCTTTTACCAGAGGACGAAGAACACTATGGAACGAGATAACCTAGAAACTTTTAAAATGTTCTGGAGTATATTGATTAAAAATGGACTCTCCCTTGTTTTGAATTGATAAACAAAGTTGCTAAACAAATGTTGTGACATGCTGTTACATAACAGCATCATGACAACTGCAGGTTGTCATTATGGTAGGTGACCCCATCCACAAGACTTGTGCTAGCTTTGACACAAGTGTTTTCTGTCCTTCTGTGCTGTGTGTATATAACACTGCTTTGTGAGGCTTGATCTCATTATGTTAGGTAAACAATTTATTGTTTGTAGAAAATAATTTTGGGAAAACATAACAAAATGAAAGGAAAATCTTTCATGGCCTTGGATGTAATATTTAGTATGCATACTTAATGTAGTATGTGCAGAGCTGCTTAATGTAGTATGTGCAGAGTTGCTTAATGTAGTATGTGCAGAGCTGCTTAATGTAGTATGTGCAGAGTTGGATGTAATATTACACCAACTGCTTAATGTAGTATGTGCAGAGTTGCTTAATGTAGTATGTGCAGAGTTGCTTAATGTAGTATGTGCAGAGCTGCTTAATGTAGTATGTGCAGAGTTGGATGTAATATTACACCAACTGCTTAATGTAGTATGTGCAGAGTTGCTTAATGTAGTATGTGCAGAGTTGCTTAATGTAGTATGTGCAGAGCTGCTTAATGTAGTATGTGCAGAGTTGGATGTAATATTACACCAACTGCTTAATGTAGTATGTGCAGAGTTGCTTAATTTAGTATGTGCAGAGTTGGATGTAATATTACACCAACTGCTTAATGTAGTATGTGCAGAGTTGCTTAATGTAGTATGTGCAGAGTTGCTTAATGTAGTATGTGCAGAGTTGGATGTAATATTACACCAACTGCTTAATGTAGTATGTGCAGAGTTGGATGTAATATTACACCAACTGCTTAATGTAGTATGTGCAGAGTTGGATGTAATATTACACCAACTGCTTAATGTAGTATGTGCAGAGTTGGATGTAATATTACACCAACTGCTTAATTTAGTATGTGCAGAGTTGGATGTAATATTACACCAACTGCTCAATTTAGTATGTGCAGAGTTGGATGTAATATTACACCAACTGCTTAATTTAGTATGTGCAGAGTTGGATGTAATATTACACCAACTGCTTAATTTAGTATGTGCAGAGTTGGATGTAATATTACACCAACTGCTTAATTTAGTATGTGCAGAGTTGGATGTAATATTACACCAACTGCTTAATTTAGTATGTGCAGAGTTGGATGTAATATTACACCAACTGCTTAATTTAGTATGTGCAGAGTTGGATTTGTATCTAACTACTTTTTTTTGTCTGTATTTAATTCACTAATTCAATCACATTTGCCGACTACCAGTTTCATCGAAATGCACTTCCAAGGGAGGCTAGGGAGGTGGATTGCAAAACAAGGAATCTGAGGAAAAGAGTAACTGTGACCTCATAGTGTTAATGGATGTGACCGTATAGAGTTAATGGATGTGACCGTATAGCGTTAATGGTTGGTCAACACAGCAGACACTCATCAGTAGAGGAGAGGGGTTGTAGAGCTGGACCATGGAATTGAAATATCAAGGTGTGGATCCAGTAACTGTCCTACAGGCCAGAGTAACAAGGAGGCCACACTGGACGTGTAACTAAAGCATTCTGTTCGCAAAGCGTAAAAAGTATTTCAGAAGACTGCGCCGTTATCACGTCTGGTGTAGCCAGTTCAATTGATAGTAGTGGTTGCAGCAGGCACAATGCGAATGGAACGCCTCAGTTATGCATCCAGTGTAGCCCCACTGTAAAAAAAGTTTAATTAGATTCTGGCTGCTATAGGAAGCCAATGAAGAGTAACTAATAGAGCAGTTGTATGTGTCTTCTTTGGCTGATTAAAGACCAGACAAGCTGCTGCTCACAACATAATCAGGCCAGCTAACAATGCATTCTGATAGTCCAGTTTGGAAAGAACCATGGTCTTCACAAGATGTTGTGTGACATATTGCCTCAGATAAGGTCTGATCTTCCTAATATTGTATAAACCAACATGACTGTGTGACTGAGGCTACATTTAGGCGGTCATCAATTGTGACACTCAAGTTATGAGCCAATATCAATATGTTGGTATTAGCTGGGAATACCGAAAGCTCTGTTTTGGTCATACAGAATGAAATATCCCTGAGACATGCAGATATTCAATCAGAAACAGAAGTCACCAGGCGGGAAAGACAGGTAAAATTGAGTACCATCCGCATAGCAGTGATAGGTAAATCTGGGAGAGTAAATGATCTCACTCAAGGAAGTGGTGTAAATAGAGAAAAGAAGGGGCCCTAGTACTGATCCATGAGGCACACCTGTGGTGAGGTTAAGAGACTTTAATACCTGTTCTTGCCAAGATACGCGGAATGAAAGAATGCAAACCAATTCAGAGTTTTCCCAGACATTCTGAGCTTAAATAGTGGAGGAGAATGTCATGGTTCAGTGTGAAAGGCTACAAATTAAAACGGATGACTTAGCAGAGGCCTTAGCTACTCTTAGGTCGATAGGCTGCTCTTGAAACCAGACTGTTTAGGGTCTAGTAGGTTGTTCTGAGATAGGAAATCAGAAACTTGTTTGAACACCACTTTCTCAAGAACCTTTGTCAGGAGATGATGAAGGGAGACAGGTCTACAGTTCTTCACATCAACTGAATTGAGTGTACTTTTACTTGTATGTTTGCTGTATGTGACAAAAAAGCTTAGCTTTAGCTTAGAAACCATGTGACATCGCTTAGAGCACTTTTAAGAGGAGAGAAAGAGTCCAACAATGTTACAATGTCAAGTCAAGGCAATGTCTTTTTAAAGAAGCACTATGTAACAATTTTAGCAAAAAATATCTTAATTATGCAGGTTGAGAGTCGTTCTGATGGTTCTACAACACTTTCTGGGTCGTTTGGTGGGTGCTTCATCTCCCCCTATCGCTTCTCCGCGGAAAAAATGAATATGCAACTTTCTGGACCCGGTCCAGTTAAATCCGGATGTGACTCAGCGGAAGTATCCAATTGCACCTTGAAAATGTAGTCAGATTGTAGTTTCAAATGAACATAGGGCGAGCTTTTGAGGAATGGCGTCAAGTGAGAGACTCTGAAGACTGCAAAACGAACGCCGACTTGACTTTGTTGCTGTTGAAGTGACCTACCCTTGGGTGAACTTTGTCTTTGTAATGTGGTTTGATAGTCTCTTGAACAATGTGTTTGCGCGACCGTTTTATTGTGAGACCTGTATGTGTTTAGCTTGGTTTCTTGATGGCTAGCTTGCTAGCTAGTGGGGGTTTAGCGTAGCAATTACTTGCTACCGAAGCTGTAGGTGTGTAGTGAAAAATGCGAGCCCAAATCCGGCGAAAACCCGGAAACAGCAAAGGAATAACCAGACCTGCATAGTGCTTCTTTAAAGGCTCGTCGAACAACTGGGCACTAATCTCAGCAGCTTTTTCAGTGAAAAATGTTGCAAAGTCATCTGCAGACAGTGAAGTAACTAGTGGCAGTGGTGGAGGACTGAAAAGAATGAAATTGAAAGCAGAAAAAACGTTTTCTCTGATAGAATACCAAGAATGCCAGTGTAGAGCAGAGTCTCTGTAGCATCATTAACCATTAATAATAAGAATTAACTTAGAGTAGGTAAAGCAGATGCTACCAAGGTGGCAAAATCATTACTTGCTCATGCAAACAGTAAATATGGACAATAAAAAGTAAGTAAATAAATAAAATAAGTGAGCCCTCTCCAGCACGAAATTATTCATATTCCACTTGACAGAACAGTCCAATGAACTACCTAAAATACTTTTACACATCAAAATACTTCACCTTCACCAACTCATGCATGGATGTTGTTATATGCACAACCCTGCAGATAGGGGGTGTCGCACATGCAACAATGCCGCAGAAGCATGAAAATATAACTTTAAAAACGAGCACACTATGGATTGTATATGCCTCGTTGAGATAACTGGTGTGCGATGAGAAATGATTCAAATGAATGTACAGTTGCAGTCTTTGCAAAATCATAGTCTCAGACTATAAATTCTGAGACTTGTCTTGTGAAAGGGTGTCAGACTTTGGTCTTTTAAAAGTCTTTTCCAAATTCAAAGTTGTCTGGTAAATGGGCAGCATAAGATGAATCATTTGTAGCCCCAGATCCTTGTGTATTTGGTAGGTATCGCTTCAGTGGGACCATCTGCACATCTACAGCCAGCTTCTCCGCCATTGGGATCATCTGGAGCTTTTAGGTGAGATGAGCAACCAGGTAGATTTGAGCTGCATATTCCGTCTGCCTTCATTGTTGTTGAAGCGTAGATGGTCTCCCACCTATTCAGTTCCACAGTGTCAGCTACTTGGGACATTCAGCTGAACTTTTGTTTTCAAAAATGGGTGCCATTGAGGTTAAAGAGTTTGTCATGCTTTATAACATAGACATTTGACTCCTATACATCTACACCCGCTGTAGATGGCCTACCTCAGTGGTCTCAGTTGAAAAAGAAAATGGCACAGTCAAGCTCTGAGGCAACTTCAAAGTTACTATTAATCCAGTGCTTCAGCTTGAGCAGAACCCTTTTCCAACGATTGAGGATATGTTCGCAAACCTGTCTGGGGGGCAGTGTTTTTCAAAGGTGGATTTAGCAGAAGCTTACCTCCAGATAGCCTAGAAAATAAACAAGACTCAAAAACGTATTTTTGGTCATCATCACTGTCAAGAGTTTGTACTGCTACAGTAAACTTGTGTTCGAGGTGGCCTTGGCATTGGGCCATGGACCAGCACACAGTACTATCTTGATGACGTCATAGTCATGGACGGTACAGATGAAGAACACCTGGAGAACCTGAGGCGGGTCCTGAAGAGGCTGGACGAGTATGGACTCCAAGCAAGAAAGGACAAATGTGAATTCCTAAAGTCCAGTGTCACATATTGCGGACACACCATTGATGTGAATTAGATTCTTGAATTTCCCCTGGGGATCAATAAAGTATCTATCTATCAAGATGTGCACTAATGTTAACCCTTAGAACCCGATTGACGCAAAGTGCGTCAAAAAACACACCCTTTCTTCTCTGTTACATTGCTCCGCGACTGTTCATCACAACGAGATAAAACCTTAATTTTATGACAGAGAAGAAGTGGGGCTTTCCAAAGAGACTACGCACTTGTCTGTACGATCAAGTATGAAAATTAAAAAAAATCCTGAAATTAAATAAAATTGCATCATATTTAAAGTCTATACTTCTCTGTGTTCACCTGCGCACCCATTACTCTCCTTTGAATTACTCGCGAACCCGTGATCGCATAGATATGGCAAGCATATCAGATGAAAGAGGAGAAACAGGGCTATCCATTGGTACCATGGATATCGAAGTGACTGCAAAATATTAACGTCATGTACACAAACCAACGCTGCACACCAATTACTCTCGGAGTAATTACTCGCGGACCCGTGATCGGATATATATGCCACGTATGTTAGATGAAAGAGGAGACACAGAGCTATCATTTGATACCAAATACATCCTTCTGGGTTATAAAACAGGCGAAGTGATAGCAAAATAATAACTTCATATAGCTGGACTTACCCCACGTTTTTGTCTGTTTTTGTGGCAAAGCATGTTTATAATCCAACGCTATCGTGTGTTTCTCTATGGCAAAACATGTTCATAATCCGGTTTTGAGATCCTAGCAAATTCCTGCATGGCATCCAATTCAAGGCTCACATTGCATCCCAATTTGTTCAACAAAGAAACAAATTTTTTGCCTTTACTTTGTTCATGGCAATGCAGTAAAAAGTTGAGAATCATCATGAGTGCATTCACCATAGTCACACATGCTAACAGGCAAACTTGGGTCAAGTCAGGTCAGATCAGTTCGTGTCACAGATATGGAGCGCAGAATGGTCATTTTTCATCACTAAATAAAAAATGCCATTTATTTCCGTAAATCACACACCACATATTTCTGTAAATTGCTCAGCCCCAGAGTATCCCTCCAACATGGCAATGATATTGCCCGTTTCAGGACAGTCTGCCCTACACACACATGAAATGCATGTAGAGCTATGAGCTTGCTGTGGTGAGATACAGGTCAAAATATAAGAATTTTTATAATATGATTTCAATGCTAGTACTAATACATGAAATGATGGCAGATCTGGATAGCCTAGACTCTGCTGAAAAAAACAATATATAATATGTGTGTGTGGCACTTACAATGACCAGAATAAATCCTTATGAATAAAGGTAGTGAAAATGCCCTAAAAACAGCTTAGGGTTCTAAGGGTTAAGAGAAGCTCCAGGGTGTGTTGAAGGCTCCCCTCACTCTCCCCAGGACCCCTTCGAGCTGTAACCTGCTGAGGGCTTTAGTCCACCTCGTTCTGTGCGCTCTACCTGCACCCTGTGTGGACATCCACCATGCTGGGTGCTTCGTCTCCCCGTATCGCTTCTCCACGGAAAAACCGAATATGCAACTTTCTGAACCCGGACCGGGTAAATCCGGATGTGACTCAGCGGAAGTATCCAATCACGCCTCGAAAATGTAGTCAGATTGTAGTTTCTTAGAAGACTGCAAAACGGACGGCGACTTGGCTTTGTTGCTGTTGAAATTGTAAGTAGCCTACCCTTGGGTGAACTTCGTTTTTGTAATGTGGTTTGATAGTCTCTTGAACAATGTGTTTGCTCGACCGTTTCGTTGTGAGCCCTGTATGTGTTTAGCTTGGTTTCTTGATGGCTAGCTCGCTAGCTTGTGGGGATTTAGCGTAGCAGTCACTTGCTACCGAAGCTGCAGGGGGAGCTATGTCGTGAAAACCCAGAAACAGTGAAGGAATAACCAGACCTGCATAGGGGCTTCTTTAAATTAGCTGCGTCTCGACGTTACTTGGCAATCATTCAGATAGAGGAAATATATTTCTTGGCGGAAGAATGATTATCTAGGAATAACTCATTATATTTCTAGTTGCTGTGCCTTTACTTTATGAAACTTTGCCAGGTATTTATAGTAACAGATTTAGAAAAGCAATAAGCCACTCGAGTCCGTAGGTTACACTGATTCTACAACAGCTAAGGGTTTTTTTAGGCAATCGGCTAGCGCGTTGTGCCTAACAATGCTCCTTAGCTGTTGTAGAATTAGTGTAACCTACGGCCTCTTGGCAGATTGCTTAAGTAACTGACCTTAGGCAGATGGGTCAGGCCCTGAGTCGGTGGCGTAGCCTGCAGGTGTATCGTCCGCTGACGCGTGCGTACCATTAGGCTACTCAACAACGAGAGTCCCTTGTGTGTGTGTGTGTAATGTGTATTCACACCAAATTGGCCCACCATACCTTCCCAACTATGCACAGTAACCCATTAGCTGCATGCCATCAGGCTATTCCCAATTTTCTATTACGTAACTTTTTTACGTAATATTACGTAATTTTGTTTGAGCAAGAGGCAGAATACGCACGCGGGCACGCAACTAGGCTACGTCACGGTAGGCTAGAACAAAACAAGGTAACTTTAGCCTGTATAGGGCTGTATCAAGTTGTCCAAATTAATTATTGTAGACGTGGTTGTTGTATTATTGCATGTGGATGTTGTTATGCTATGTAGACTTTTTTGCTGACCAATGCACTGGGCTAAAACCGGGAAACGGACAAATATTGTCCAAGCTTGAATTTGTTTTTTTTTTTTTGGGGGTGATGGGTGTGCATACCATAGCATTAATTCCTGCAGGCGCCCCTGAGTGGTGGATCTGCTCGAGGTTTCTTCCTGTATGTATCTCCGATTCTGAGTGGTGGATCTGCTCGAGGTTTCTTCCTGTATGCATCTCCAATTCTGACCCATCACCCTTCTTTTCTTTTCCTCTCTCTGATTGTCTAGCACTCTGTAAAGCGTCATGAGACATGTGTAATGTTTTGCCGCTATATGAGTACAGTTAAATTGAAATTGAAATTCAATCTTGCCAAAGAGGCCTAAGTCGAGGAGGCAATGGGGGAAGGCCTAACCACTTACTAATGTAAGTGTTGGCAATGCCATCCATCCATTCTGGTTGCTGATGATGAACTTTTGCACACTTACAGTAACCATAGCCCTGGGAGCTGGCTGCAGCCAATCCTTGTAAACCCATCTTCCAGATGCTTCTGTGCCAGTGTTTCCATTTGTCTGTCAGACAGCTTCATTGTGTATTCCCTCACAGGGCTTCAGATAGGTTTCTCTGTCAGCTGTTTGCCAGCAGAATGTTCTTTCAATCTGTGACAAATGCCGTGCTGTTGGTTCTCACTCTTTGAAAGGCTCCATGACATCCAATGCGGTTAGGTAGAAGGGGGATAAATCTCAACTGAGCAGAAACATTTGTATCACTAATTTGTATCAGTTGTAACTTGTATCTTAGCTGTAGCATCAACGTCCCCACACACATGGGCCAATGAAGGTTACAAAATAAAATAGTGCTGCCGAAATTAATACATTGTTGTTTGCTTCCTGTGCAGCTTTGCTGTGTATTTCAATTCAATTGGAAAAAATGAATCACGATTAACAAAGCAAAACTGCATGTGCCAAAATAAACCGAAGAAATATAACATAATATGAATGACATCAATACATCTACACATAACTACTACACTTTTGTCAAGATAAATCTTTTAGAATGTTTTTAATGTCCATCAACAATTTTCAACTTAGCACTAGGGGGAGCGCAAATAGCACACCATGCAAATTACTCAATAAGTGCCCTGACCATAGTTCAATAAGTGTGCCCTGACCATAGTTTGATGGTGCAAATGACTCAATAAGTGTGCCCTGACCATAGCTTAATGGTGCAATGTGCAGCTTTTGTATCCTGACGAGCCAGACCCACATTAAAAGGTAGGGTCTGGTGACTCACCATTCGCAGTGCTCAGTCCGAGGGGCGGGATAATCGGTTGTCTTTCAAATTCCCTCTGCACGCAATAAGATAGCGCTACAACTAATGAGTCCCATGCAATTTCTCACCAGCGGAGCTAGTTGGCTAGTTCAAACTTTTGCTAACTTAAAAAAAGTTTTGTTAAAAAGCCAATAGAAACATCCACCTTCTTTGTTTTCTAGTAGCAGGGAATTCACGCCGAACCGTTTCTACTTTGCCATCAATCATTACATTAAGCCCGCCTAACGACTCTATGCACGATGTGATTGGCCCTATCGAAGTTTAATTTTTCCAGCTCGCAAGCCAACGGAGAGTTGCTAGACTAGCCTGGGCCGCCGCTAGGGTGCGTCTAGATTTCTAGGCTACAGCTTTTGTTGTCTACAGTAAAACGAAAATGCTTTTTGACAGCATCATTGAGAATTTATGTGAACGAAAGGACAGGAAAAGATAAATGTTTAAAGAAAAACAATACAGACAAAACAGTGGCTGTCTTGCTGTCTTTAAATGTTGTTTGTCTTAATTATGTTGTGATAGCTAAACAGGAATAGTGAATACAATGCAAAATTCAGCCAGTGTTTTTGATTCATGAGTCATGTACTGACTAAGAGGCATGTAACTACTGTATTGGATTAGAAACCATGTAATAACATTGTTATTACTAAAGTAAATAGTATCAGTAGTAGTAGTAATAAAGTAATAAAGATTATATTATGAAATAAAATATGATAATATAATATAATAATCACTGTGCTTATCATAATTCAGTAACACTCATTTTAATTAATTAATAACAATTGTTAATCATGTTATAATACCATAATAATATTATAATATGATAATAATACAGCATAGCAATGTAATAATAATAATAATAATAATAATAATAATAATGACTCCATTTAAATAATAACATTTACTGTAAATATGCTCAAAAGCTCAAATATGCTTCTTATGACAAGTCATCTGAAGCTAATGACTAAACTATATATTGCTCATCCAAAATGGAACTATTCTTGTACTCACAGAACTTGGATAACACTGTAAATGTAAGAATATTGTGTATTTCTTTCCTTATATTCTTTGATGACCCCGTTAACGATGGGCAATATCAACTAGCTGCTACCCGAAGTAGTCTAGTAGTATGTACAGTAGACACTTTTTTTGTACATGATGACAATAGACCCTTTCAAGAAAGTTCCATTATCAGCATCATAGTTGGCCCCACAAGGCTTCCGTTTTAACATTCCATATGTTATCTTAATGCAGAGGAAGTAGATTGGGAACCAAATAGAACGTTCAAGCATTGTTTTTGTTTTGATTGTTGAAAGGGTCTGTAGGGGGCACCAAAGTAGAGTAAGAGATATGTGTACTACTTATTGTCAACCAGAAGATGGCATACTTCTAAGAGCAGAAACATCTTGCAAAGTCACTTAGGTTGTCAAATCAGAATGCTACAGGAATAAAAGATGCAGAGAATGCACATCACTCCTACACCTGTCTTTTCCAGAAATATGAATAAATAAGGTAAATACAAACCTTTTTCTAACATTCTAAAGGCACAAATGTCAACATAGTTGCCAGATGCATTCTTGCCACTGTATCATCTAAGACCCAGTCACTGCCTGCCTTTGTTGGAAGAATGGTTGACTTACGAAGTAGCTAACTTCAACAACACAACTCTATAATTGCATTCCTATCCATTGCAAAACACAACAAACTGGTAAAACCTGAATGGCTGTGTAACCGAGAGTTGCTTATTGCCTCCCATACTACACCGTACACCAAGCATCAGCTGAAACTTGAGTGAAGTTCATGCTCAGAAATTCTTGAACGTTGGTTATTCAACATCAGAAATGCCCTGTAACAGGAAATTTAAATCAAGAATCACCTGATTCGCCCCTTGAGGTTCTGGAAGAGGAGCAGAGGAGGTTTTGCTGTGTCTCTAGCTGAGATCATGTTGCGGGATCCCCCCTCTGCAAGAACCAAGAACACAATCCATTTTTTTAAATGCATATGTACAGATACAGAAAGTAATGGGTTTCAGGACGCAATGGAATGACTCAAACACACAAGGGTAAGAGAGACAAACCAATTCCAAGAAGAACAGACCAGCACTGATGGAGTACAATCCTTTGGAACATAGACCCTTGATTATGACCCAACTATCGACTATGACTTATCATTTTGTGTCACTCAGAAGTGATACTCCTTCAAACCCTATGGTTAGAATACCCCATCTAATTCTAAACAGTCTCCTTCAAAACTATTTGTTGGGTATGTTTAGAACATCCTGCCCCATCATCCCATGTTCTGTCATCCCAAAGAGCAATGCAACAGGGCAGAAAACTTACGCAAGGCATTGCTGAGGAACTGGTAAGCACCATGCACTTGGTCACAATTGTACTATATTGTAACCACAGTATGATTTTCAACTTCCATTGTAAAGGTTGCCAATTATCTCCAAGGTGCAAGGGCTGAGCTGCATTATAGCTTCCTTGACACTATCTACAAAACCAAGCTTTACCAATGTTCCCAGTCCGTCTTATTCAGGACCTCAATGCATTTATTTTAAGCCCCAAAACAGTGACCACCAGAAAATAAACCACCCTCTGTTAACAGTTCATGGTTGTACATCTCTATACCTTTTTTGCTGTATTTCCTACTGATATCTATTCATGCAAATCGGCCGCCACTTGACTGGTCATCTTGATGATTCACTGGGTCAATTGTGCTTGCAACAATCCTCACCTATTCAGTGCAGACTTCTCCCAGATACTTACCCATTATACTCCCTACAGCTACAGTATTGGATAGGCTATGAAACACGCCAATAGTGAGCTTTACAACAAATCCTGATGCATCCTAAACATTCTACAGTGTCTCTGGACATGCAGTCAGAACAAGTTACTCATTGCTACACAATCACATCCTGCAATCCCACTGCCTTCTAGAAGAGCCATACCATGTGTATAACTTGAATGCAGTGATCCCTGTTGCACAAACAGTAGGTGGTCCAGTTCTTCTCTTCCTTTCAAAGAGTAGTCATGTACAAAATTGATGTGGCCTGTAATATGAACAGGAATATTTTCAGAGTAATATTTTCAACTGTCCACTTGTTTCTAGGTCTTCTACAGTTTCCTCAGGCTCTAGCCTTCTAGACATTTGGATAAATAAACCAAACAATTGGGTGATTGTTCAAATATGTCTCTTTTTATTGGATTTCGGCAACAAGGGCAAGACAGGCTATGCAAAAACTGCTTTCATTTGGCTAGTTGAGTAGATAAGCAGATGTCATTTCAATGTAACTCTTTGGAGCACAGGACTCAGGAGCACTACAAGGCCCAGTACTAGGTTCCCTTCTTCTTAGCCATTCCAAAAACTTTACACTTTGGTCCCTCTTGTTTGTGGTATTTAAGGCTACCCTTGCACATACTTATAGTGTCCCAATCCATCCAAACAGATTGGTCATTATATACTGATGTTTTTTGTCATATGTCACACAGATCTGAGATATGACACAGATGTGGCCAGACAGAGTCATAAAGTATTTTAGAATTGTGAAAACAGATGACTGAGACAAAGGGGGATCATATGTCCAGTTTTATTATGCAATCAAGTACATTAATGTGATTTGGCAATCACCAATTCAGACCTTTGGTGCGGTTTAATGATATAGTGGGATCATTTAGCAGTTAAAACATTTCCACAGTTGCTCAACCTGATAAGAATTGATCAGCTGTCTCTGAAAAAGCTGTCTATAAAATGTATTTGCTTATTTGCCAATAGCCACCTCTCAACCGCTAGGCCAATCCCGGACGATCTGGTGTGTTCCAAGGCTTCCAGCTCAGTTTTAACTGGGATGAGAGTCTGGAAATGCTCTTTGTAAGATGAATTGCTGGGTCATTCTGAAGGACCGGTGGTTGGTGACAAAGTGTAATAACACTGAAATGAAGCGTTTGAAGCGCAAGTTACATCACTAGTTGTCAAATTGTCAAATTGTTATCTATTACAATGACCCTGTTGACACTCCAAATGAGCCCCTAACTCTACGATCTTAAATGACGCATCAATGATATTTGGCATGGTGACATTTAGCCTACTGCTGCCTAGTGTAGCCTACATATTCCAAGATGCATTTGAGTTGATTTGAACGATTTATAGGTTTATTCGATCTCATTCCAACTTGACTTTTGGAAAAAGGAAGGAACCCTTTAAAGTGGGGAAGTAAACTTAGCATTTTTAACGTTAGCATTTTAACGTTAGCATTTTTAACATTAGCATTTTAACGTTAGCATTTTAACGTTAGCATTTTTAACGTTAGCATTTTAACGTTAGCATTTTAACGTTAGCATTTTAACACTTCCTGGTTCCTAAGAAAAAAATCTCTATGGAAAAATGAATGGCGCTTTTGCTAATTTGTGAGTGAAACAACGGCAGTAGAAAAGCAAGACATTCAGTTTTTTGAATTTATTATTTGAATGCCTACTGTGGGTCTAACTTTTTGCTAAGTCACACTGTCACAAATGACAACTCAATTCGGCGGCCAGAACATGCTAAAGGGTACACTTGCCATTACATCTCAGTCTAGCAGATGGTGGTGGTAATGCACTCCGTTTGCAAACTGCCAAGAAAAACTTACTGAAGAAGAAGAACAGGCCAGTGAACCAAAGATTGTTAAGGCGGAGCAAGATACTTGCAGCAGTGGAATAAACTAGATGTACCGCATAGCGGTACAAAATTGACCGCCGCTTAGTCCTGTACATCCATTCCGCGAAAATAAATCATATTAATGAATTAGTCTCCATCTTCTACTCCATCCCCCACTCTTGAAACTTTTGTGTATGCTTGTTTGGAATGTGTGTTTGCGGGCCGCACACAAAGTAGCCTACTGGCGCTGCAAAGGTGAATAGATTTGTAGCACTTGCCAAAAAATTTGTAGCATTGTTATAAAACCTTTAAAATATCTAAAGTATCAATCACAAGTAGGGCAGTTCATCACAGTCCATCCATTGCAACTGGACTGATGAAAGGTACACCTGTAGGCTACATTGTATTTGGGAAAAGCAGAAGGTAGCAGCATAATGTATTTATTTATTTATTATTAAACAAAACAATCCCTGTCAGTTCCATGCAGTTTTCAATAGCTATCAAGAAGAGAGGTCATGTCATGGATTTTTGTGAATGTTTCTTCTTCTACATATGCATAAGTTTAGTCATCTAGTTCATATGATATTCAGCTTTATTGTCAATGCACAAATTAAATACCAGTAGTCTAAAACAAAATGCCGTTTTACCCAGTGATGCAAATAACTGACATGTCCAAAAGGGCCTTCATGAAATGCGTTGCTAGACTGTTCATACACATTGTAACGGGCCAAGTTGAAGAGCTACTGTCCGTTATTGTTTGTGCAAATAATATGCTGATTCATGTTCCCTTGCATTTTGCAACTATGAGGTCCATGGTTAGTCTGGCTTTCGCCAGACCAAGCTCAATCTTTTAAGAAATCGAAAAGGAATCGCCGGCAGATCAGCTGAGTTCACCCAGCCTAGTCCATGGTAGGCGCCCGATAGAAATATTGTTTAATTTTGCGATTGAGATATACACGCACTAAGCCCGCGCGGCGTGTTAAGCCCCGGTTTCAGAGCTATTCTAAATGCAAAAATGCATAGAGGAAGTTATGACAAAACCGTGACTGTTAACAAACTATAAGCTATATAAGATAGGCCCTATGCTAGGCCTATTACACAACATAAATTGTCACTAGGCTATGCTGGCGACCCAAATAAAATCTCCTTTGGGAACCAATGGCTTACAGTATCAAGCGGACTTAAGCTGCCACCTCTTGGCGAAAAGTTAATAGTTTTGCACATCAGTAGTCATACATTTCACCCAGCTGTGTGAATCACGGAAAGCGACACTTCTAAATGGAACCCAACACACTGTACAGTAGCTCAAGGTCTGTGGCTAAAGCAGCCATAATGAAAGCGTTATCATTGTTTGGATACTTCACACACACATGTTTTTTAATCGCATAGACTACTACTACCAAGTTGGAATCAAAGCACATCGACTCTCACACCCTAAACACACACTTCGAACAAACAAAAAACGTCTCAGTCTCACGGTATAGCCATAGGCAAAACTGTATTGGACCGGTGTAACATTGGTACTAAATCATCCATCGCAAAGAATGATTTTTGTAGCACGTGCAACAAATATGTGTAGGTACAGCCCTGCCCTGGATACATCTCTCAACGTGCGCTCTAAAAGATTTGGTTTAAATGGAGATGTAGATCACGGGTGCGTTAATAAATCTACATTGCGGCGATGACACAAATTATTCACTTTGACGAATTTATGTAGTTTCAGTCCTAGTTACTTTACTTTGAGCCATGCTCTTCCTTACTTGAATCACCTTTGAAAATAGAGGATTGAAGTAGCCTATATGGGTGTTTGGGAATGAACGTTGACTCAGATGCTTTTTGAGACTTTGAGCTAAATGTCCCAGCCCGGTGTTTAGGATGCATCATAGACAGGTTATCTTTCAGGTAGCCTATATTTTCCATTAGAAAACCATCACGTAGCGAACGTGTTGTGGCTAACTCACTTAGCTCCTGTTAGTAGCCTAGGTTATGGTCATAAGCAAATGAGATGACAGTCGAAAGATGCAATTAGTGCTGTTATCAATTCATCAATAATCAAATTGGCCTCCATCACTCAACCAATGCTAACGGTAACATTATTTTACCTACTCTAAGCTATTGATATAACTTAAGATTAACGTAGCCTACCTGCAGTAAAAACCAAGCATGTCCGATAAACATTCTCAGATTTATTTCGGCTTCAAGAAGAAATGGGAATTACATGTCATGCAGAAATCATCCTACCCTTATTAGACGTTCTCTGCGGTAACTACAGTCTTGTCCTTGTAGGAAGCGTAGTGTCTTTCCAACCCACTTTAGATTAACTTCCAACAAAATTACATCTCACTGCAACGATGCGCCATCTGGTGGACAAACGACTACGTGACACCAATACTGGAAATTCAGCCAAATTATTATGATGAATATTTTTGGTTTTCCTTTAATCCTACTGAATTTGTAATGATGTATCGCCCGTTGTAATTGCCGATACTGACGGTATGTGCGTTCCTGTGTGTGTGTGTGCGTGTGTATATGTGTGCACCACCATCTATAGGCCAATGAGTGTACAGTCACTAAATGTACACAGACCCCCATGGATGAAATTCTACGAAACTTGGCATACCCCCGGAGAATGTCAGGTTAATCATACACATACAATTTGGTGCAGTTCTGAACATCTTAACTGAAGAGAGGGGCGATTAAAGCAGAATGATATTGCATTTGCAAATCACAAATGAGTGATTATGGGCTAGGTTGATGTGGGCCCTTGAGACCAACATACCATACAAATTTCTTTATCCTCGGTGCCACATTTCAGGTAGTTATTTAGGAAAAACTGCATTTTTTGGGTTTCGGGGGGCCCAGCGCGAGGGGGGGAGTGGCCCCCGAGGACCAAGCGAAATTTTTCCGTAAAAGTCTAGTGGGGCGGCTACATACCCACCAAATTTCATGTGCCCCGGTGGTTCGGTGTCCCGGGTATCGTTGACCAAAAATTCAGGAAGAAGATGACGGGGGGGAAAAAATAAAAAACTTTGACAATCCCTATATGAGCGCTTCGCTAGCGGCGGTCATAATAACCAGTACCTGATATAAGGTCCCTATATGAGCGCTTCGCTAGCGGCGGTCATAATAACCAGTACCTGATATAAGGTCCCTATATGAGTGCTTCGCTAGCGGCGGTCATAATAACCAGTACCTGATATAAGGTCGATTTTCTCCACCCTGCTGAAAAAACCAGCCTGACCAACTAAAGGTGGTTTGCTGGTTGACCAGCTTGTTAACCAGCATGTTTGACCACCCTGTGATGGTTGACCTGCTAGACCAGCAAAACTCTTGCGAAAACATACCTTCAGCTGGTTTTCCCAGCTTATGATGGTAATTCAGCTGGTTTTGCTTGTCGTACCACCTCAAGCCGGTCATTTTAGCTGGTGTTGCTGGTCTATAGTGCTGGTTTAACTGGCCATGCCAGCTTATGTTGGTCATTCTAGCAAACCAGCATGACCAGCTTGACAGGCTGGTCACCAGCATGACCATCTTGCACCAGCTGTATCACACAAGACAGGCTGGTCACTCCAGCATGACCAGCTTCCTCAGATGGTCACGCCAGCATGTCCAGCTGGTGGCCCAACCAGCTACACCAGTAAAGACCAGCAAGATCTGGAAGATAACCAGCAAAGACCAGCTAAAACCAGCTACCAGCATAAGCTGGTTTCTAGCTGTTTTTTTCAGCAGGGCAGACTGGAATGCTGAAAAATGCTAAAAATGTACCTGAAATGTTCAGAAGGGTTTGAGGATCATGAAAACATACCCAAAATTCACATTCTTAACTCTATAGATCCAAGCTCTTAGTATATGTGGTGAAATTCTGAGCTATGGCCATAGACTTCAATGGAGCAGTCGCTGCCTCTGCTCTGCATAAAGGGGGGCATTGTTTATCCAGACTTACACTGAAAATTGATATTCGTCATAGTCAGTGAAGGACTTTATTTGCCATCTGACGGTCTTAAAAGTGACTCATGTGTATCAGATACCTCTATCCTAAGCGACAACGACTCTCAACCGCCAACTGATTGTCAGGTGCAACGAGCTTCACAACGGCCACAGATAAAGCTTACCAAACTAGCCTTAGAATAGACTTAGAGATGACTTAAGACTGAAGCCACATCTTGCACGCACTTCTCTTACTTACAGGTTCTGTCAGGAACGACAGAATCAACAGTCTGGATTTTTACAATTATTATACATGGGGCCTAAATTTCATAAATTTCAAGTTGAGCAATGAGCATAGTGTTTTAAGAATCAATTAAAACTATGGAATGTGGGATTATGTTTTGTACTTATAGGATCATGTGGTTGGTATTACATTTTGGAGAGTTGATAAAGTATATATCCACAAGCAGCAACTTTGGACTGTTTTCTATACTTTCGAGAGCTTCAAATCATCATTATCAGTAAAAATCATTGAAAAGAACCAATTTTGATCTAATTGTATGTGAAAATGTGAAGTCTCTCCCCCTGCCAGAGGACAGACTGCAATGTTATTTTTTATTATAATTTACAGCTTATGGGGTTTATATTGTTGTGTCAGATAAATTTAAATTTCACATTATACTGTTTCCTGCTCATGTCATTGTGAAACTACAAAGTGTCAGTAAGCATAAATCTACTTCTTCAGAGCTTGGAGAGTTATGCCTGTGGAATGGGATTGGGAATGGGAAGTCTTGTAATAGGTGGCAGCTTCTTTAGAAGAAAGATAATGACAGGTTGTACTGCCAGTGTTCCCTCAAGGTAGGCACAAGCTACCACCTGTCTTTAATCTCGGCCAGCTCAAGTACGACTTTAGTCATCAAAAGGAACAGTGGGTACTGCAGTGCAGGCCAAATTATGTGCCACTGATGTGCTGTCCACCAATTGGTCTAAATAAACATTAATTCTAGTTCTCTAGAAATCTAGGTTTTCAATGGCAGTAGTGGATTTGCTCAGCCTCGGAAGCAGCCATGGGCATTTAACACAACATTCTGAGAGTAAAGAGAATTATTTTCAAATGTTTTCTACTTGCTTTGCACATTACATTAGAGGGAAAACGTACATTTTTTGTGAAATTTGCTCAGGTGTGTTCTGTATTTGCAAAATTAACAAATAAATTACATGAAAATGGACTTTGGGCTAAAAATCACTATTTGAAAAAAAAAAAGAGCCTGTCACTCTACCAGGGGCGCAGGAGGCACGGGGGACGTGGGGGATATGTCCCACGCAGTGCTGAAGAGACAGCCGTTGTCCCCCTCACTTTTGATAAGGAAAAAAAGCCTTATATACGCTAAATAAATAATAACCTATAGGGTTTGCGCTAACTATGTAAAACTCCCCATTAACAGCATCACATCACTAACCACAGCCATCTACAGTACTGTAAGACTGCACAATCTCATATTCACTCTGTTGGATATCTGAAGCCAGTTTGTCTACTAACAACCATCATTAGAGATGCTTTTCGTTTGGAGCGGCATACTGGTAGGCCATCAAAAGGCCATCAAAAGCAACATTTTCGGTTTGGTTTGGGATCTAATTTACTTTTTGACTGTTTGATTATATTGCTAAATGTTGGGACTGATGGGCACTGAACTCTGGGAGATACATTTGATGGTTCACTGTTATGTTTCATGCAGTTAAAAAAGTGTTGGGATTTCCACCGCTGTTTATTGCGAGACAAGGCAGCCATTCATTGAATAGGGGTTGTGCTGTAATAGAAACCTTTTTGCATAGCCAAGTAGCCTAAATTGAGTTATTGTTTAATTATGCATGATTTAGTAGGCTACTTTTTATGAAATTCGTAGGCTGGAATGCCTTGAGTCACGCAACAATTGCGTTAAATGTAGTAGCCTTCAGCCTCTGGTAATTAGCTCGAAAGGGGCGGCAAGACAATGAGCTTGAGAACGTGTGTTGGAGACCCATGGTAGGAAAACGACTTTATTAATCCAACCAACAATATAATAAAATATTAAGAAGAGGTGTTATTTCATTGACTTAAATCGAAGCAATGTCTTCTAGTGCTGGTGGACTGATGGCAATTGTTGGTATGGTATAGGCAAATATGGGAACCTGCCTTTATTTGTCCGGCTATAAATAGAATCAATCCCGGGCATAATTTAAGGATTTATGGTAGCCTATCTCCTTCTCAACATGACATTAGCTGTTATGTATATTGATAATAAACTCAACTAGCCTACTGATCAACTCGTTTTCACTAGCCTAACTATAAAATACAAGTAGCTATATAGGCCTACCCAAAGTTTTTGTTCTAAGACATTTATTTCAAACATAATTTCAAGACACAAATTGGATACTTCAGTTACCTTGGTGCATAAATCCCAGAGAGTAGGCTACCACACCCCAGAGTGATGGGCCTTTCTTACGCGTTCAGTGTGGGGTATAAACAAGCTGAGAATTTAGTGGTGTCACGTCTGGCTGTCACAGACATGGGGAGCTCTTTGAAGCTTGGGATAATGTGGTACAGTTACTACAGTAACAGTATTTTATTTTACTTCTTATGTAATATATATTTTAAATTTTATAAATGCTTTGTTTAAATGCTGTTGGAACAAATAGTAGTTGATTATAAAGGCAACTTTCTGTTGCAATTTTCTGTGTGTTCTGGACTGGTAACTTGTTAAGCCAACATGTTCTAACATTGCATAAATATTAACTGCAGACACATAGTGGAGAGTTGATTTGGTTTATACCAGACAATTTAGGTACTGTAGGCCTAACTAGGCTATTTGATCATGTAGTCTATGTTTGGATCATAGGCATGATGATTCATTCATGGCTTCATAAAATATCAACATCATGTTGCTTTTAGAGTATTCTACCATTGGCCCAAGTAGTGTAAAATAAATCTAAAAAAATTAAATAAAAGTAGAATTGCACATAGCAAGAAGCTGGTCTGAGGGCAGATCTGGCGTTGTGCTCATCTCACAGTTTTGACAATTTTAATCAAAAAATATTTTGAAAACAATCAATGGTATTATCTTAATATTCTGGCAAGTTTAAAATATGATGGTCGAAAGTGGGCCAGAGGTGGCGATCCGATATCTGAAAATCTGATCTCACTATGGGTTTGTGTTCACAATTTGGTCCCCCTCACTTTCAAAATATCTCCTGCGCCCCTGCACTCTACCAATCATTATTTTGTCCTAAAGCTTCACTGTTTAATGTCTTCCAATTGCATCAGCCGTCAGGGCAGGTGCAGTTAGTGTTGCTCTTTGACCCAAAAAGCAATTGTGCCAAATCTCTGCTGTGTTCCCCCTGGATCATATTCCACAGATGTACTGTGAGCACCCTGAAGAATATAGGCAACTTAAGTCAAGGGGCTACTGGACGTAAATAGTCCATGATCCAGTGAGAGCTTGCATCAGTACAGCTCAGGGAATTAATGTCACAGTCCTTGTTGTTCTGCCTTAACCCTACACTGACTCTGACCTCTTATCACACACATAATTTCCTATCCAGGCCTAATTCTGTCAGGTTAAAGTGAATGGTAAACCACCAGACAGTATTCACCTGTTTGTAAGCTCACAGCTAAAGTGGAGGATGGATAAGTGGGAGTGTGTGAGGCTCTATGTAAGCTCTATGTGAAAGTCTGTAGTGACATAAAGGCTCAGAGGCCGATGTTATCTCATATAACGAAAGTGTTATACCTACCGCCGCCACCACCATCTCCTCCCAAACACAACAAGTGCATTTGCATCTATCTATCTGTTAATATCTGTTCATATAGTGTTATATCTGTTCATATAGTGTAAATATATCTGTGTGCTGTGTCAAATGTATGTCATCACTTACCCTTGCTCTCACTTGCTCTCACTTAGGTGGGTAGCTTATGTAATACCAGCAGAAAATGATGTCAGAGGATCAGTTCTGGGGTGGGGATAGGTTGGATTCTTCTGCTGAAATGCTTTTGCCTCTGTTAACATTTTCTCTTGAAGTATTTCTGGATTGTGAGCTGAAGAATCCAAATAGATTATTCCTAGAAATTGCCAATTATATGTTATATATAAAATTATATATATATATATTATCACAAGAATGCATCAGATCAGAACAGAAATCCTGTGCAATTAACTCATTTTGAAATGCTGTGATTGTTATTGTTATCGCCACAATACTCTGAAAAGCATTTATCAACAATGTCTGTGTAAAAGGGACAAAACCCAAATGGACAGTTGTTCACACTGTGTGATACTGCCCCCTTGTGGCACTGAGCTGCGTCCCTTTAAACGTAAGGTCAGGGAAATCCGTTGTTGCACACATTGCAATCGCATCCTTGATAGTGGTTCTCAATCTTTTTGACCCCCAGAATAATCAGGTTGGTTTTTGACCCCCACCCTCCACTACAGGCTCTCTGTACTGTTTTGCCCTCAGACAGAACAACTCATTTCATGTAGATTTACTGCTGCATACTTTTAGATCAGATTTAGATTTAAATTAGAATCTTTAGTTGGAACAATTTTTCTGAGAAGCCAACTCCATGGGCAGCGGTTGAGACTTCTTCTTTGCCAACTACAATGCTATCATGTTCACAATGTTATTATGTTCACTTAGCCCACAAAGTCTGCCATGTTACTTTGCCAGTTTAATGATGCTTAAGGCCAGACTGCCATATACATAAACACTGCATGTAACTGTGTTAGATACGCTAATGAGAACCACATAAAACAGATGAAAAGTGATGGCTTAGCTTACTGTAGAATTGAACAATGTTATTGTTTCACAGATCCTGGCGACCCCCAGACATTACAGCAAAAATTATGAGACCACTGCAAATTTGAATATGACCGTCAACTCATTTGAATGTCACTCAGCAACCGTAGGATGACATCAGAAAAATGTGCAGTGGTCTCTTAATTTTTACCAGAGCTGTATATCACAATCCCCATTTTCCCGACCCCCAGGTTGAGAACCACTGCACTATAAAGCAAGTTTATGAATTGTGTGTAAGTAATGTTCTTAGTTTAGACAATACACATAGCATGGACCGACCAGCTGTGAGCCTCATAAGGACAGTGTTAACTGGATGTATTTTTAGCACTCATGTGAATTGTTATTACACGGCTGTCTGACGCACTGAAGTCCAGGTGTACAGCACTGTTGTATCTGTATAATAACTTGATGATCTCTACAGCAGATGTTTATAAGCTATCAGTTTTAAAATAGTACATTCATATTTTGTGTCAAACAATGTTTAAGACGTATTAACATTTAGGGTTAACCTGGACATGGCCTGGGCTTTAACCAAAATATACCATGGAAATGTAAAATAACACTCCATCACTATAACTGTAATAAATATGGATGGAGAATTTTGTTTCTCACAACCTGACGCAACTGATGTGCTCTTACCATGTTCCTCCCTCCTCTACCTCTCTCTCCTCCACATCCCTCCCTCTCCTCCTCATCCCTCTCTCTTCTCCTCTACCTCCCTCTCCTCCTCCCTCATCCCTCCCTCTCCTCCTCTACCTCCCTCTCCTCCTCCTCCTCATCCCTCCTCTCCTCCTCATCCCTCTCTCTTCTCCTCTACCTCCCTCTCCTCCTCATCCCTCCCTCTCCTCCTCTACCTCCCTCTCCTCCTCATCCCTCTCTCTCCTCCTCATCCCTCTCTCTTCTCCTCTACCTCCCTCTCCTCCTCATCCCTCCCTCTCCTCCTCTACCTCCCTCTCCTCCACATCCCTCCCTCTCCTCCTCATCCCTCTCTCTTCTCCTCTACCTCCCTCTCCTCCTCATCCCTCCCTCTCCTCCTCTACCTCCCTCTCCTCCTCATCCCTCTCTCTCCTCCTCATCCCTCCCTCTCCTCCTCTACCTCCTTCTTCTCCTCATCCCTCCCTCTCTCTTCTCCTCATCCCTCTCTTCTACCTCCTTCCTCTCCTCATCCCTCTCTCCTCCTCTTCCTCCCTCTTCTAATACTACTTTCTCCTCCTCCCACACTTTGACTAGTATTCATCATGTAGGCAATCCTATCCCCTACTAATTGTGTTGGCAGATGTAGTCATTCTTAGCTATGGTTTCCTCTGCACTGTAGATGTTATTTTGTTGCTGTAAGTCACTTTGGATAAAAGTGTCTGCTAAATGAATACATGTAAATGTAAATAATTTCTAAAGTAAACCCTTCTGGAAGTTTTAGTCACCATGACAGGAATACTACAAAGCAATGTCTTCTACAAAGCAAATGCATCTACATTGTCTCTTGGATGTCTAATGCTGTTTTTTGTGCAATTTGATTACAAGCATTTACATAACATACATTACATGACAATAATCAAACACATTTTATCTTTAAAAATGTTCAAATATTTCAAAATAATTTCAAATGGCAGCAACATCCTCTCAATGTCACTGAATCTCATTGCTTACGTCTAAAAGACTGGTTGTTTACCCATTTCACCTTAAGACAATTATGTCTGGCATTCTAGTAACTATTCTAGTTATTGCATTGTACATGCTATACTGTCACTGTCTGATAGCTTATTTTAGTATATTATTATAATGTTATTTTGTAATAATGTAATTGTAGTAATGTAGTAATGTAATATCTACTTCTAGCCTTACAATTGTTTAAGTGACTGTATACTATATTAAAATATATAAAAAAAAAAAAAAAAACAACAACAGAAATCTTTCAGTTATAAGAAATATCTTGAATTTCCCCTGGAGGATCAATAAAGTATCTATCTATCTATCTAAATATGATATTACGTTTTGAAATATATATTAATTCTATCAAAATATAAATGCAAATAATTGCATAATAATCAAATTATTACTATATAAAACATTATGACTTGCAGTTGAAGTTGAGTATGATGCAGTTGAAAGCTACAGTCCTCCAAGCTACCATTGCAGTTCCTTACCTCTGCAGGCGCGTGGGGTCAGTTCAGTGAGTCTCTCTTACCTCTGCAGGCGCGTGGGGTCAGTTCAGTGAGTCTGCCTGGACGTCCGTCCTTTCCCTTTTTGCCTCTCTTCTCTCCTGGCCGCAGAAAAGGTGGAACAGCACAGCAGCAGTGCAGCACCTTTATATGGGGCGGCCAAGGGATCCTATCAGTAGCAGCCAGGGACCCCAAGCCAATGGGAGCCAAAACGTGCAGAGGACCATCTGCAACGGAAAAAGAAATCCTGTAAAGATTTTGTGGATTTCGGAGACCAAGATAATGGTGTCCAGCTGCCTCCTGTCTTGGTAACAGATGCACTCTCCTCTAACTGAGCGTTGATCTTGCAGTGGCCTAGAGTGAACCAGACCCACACGGGCCATGAAGAGAGCAGGTGCACGGTGCCCGAGGGTGCTGTGTCTTGGTTATTCCTGAGGAGAAGAGGATTGCACTGTGCGTGCAGGAAGATGCATTATTGCTTTGTTATTAGGCAAGAGCATATTCAACATTTTCACTGAGCCAGGATGTACAAAACAAAACCTGTGAATGACTGTTCAAGTATTTGCAAGTCCGTCCCAAAATAGTTTCGTGTTTTTATTTACATACCATTTGCTGTTCTAATTTCTGAAAAACTTGAATGTTTCATCACGTCACGTGTCAGTGACGGGATCTTTGCCAAGCAGCTTCCAATTCCAGAACGATTCTGTTTACCGGTATATATGCTGCAAATGATTGGTGTATGGTATATTAAGCCAAGTACTATGGTATATTGAGCCATGTACTTTTATTAAAAAGGGGGGAAAGAGTGTCTGTAGTGAGAGCTAGGAACTAATTATTACACAAGCCTGCAGCAGGAAAGTGATGGGTAGAGATTCATTTTCTCCTTTTCACTTGCCATGAATAGAATGGGCACTCATGCTCCACTATGTCTGACTTTTCCCCCTGAGCGTAATCCCTTGGCGGTTGTAATCTGTCAATTAGCTTTAGCGGATTTATGTGAATGGACACCTGCAACTTTTATTTTGGTCCCGTTAACCCCACATCTCAAACATTAATGGAGGCTAACAGACAGATGGGCTAACATGTTCCTCCCGCCAAGCTAGATCTTGGCCCACAAATGGTGTATCCAAATCTTGTCACTCACAATTTGTCTGCAGAATACTATCTAATCTATGAGAGACTGTCCTTGTGTTGTGTTTTCTGGTTTTATTTATTTTCCATTTGCAAAATACTGTGTTGTGAGGCCTAAAAAACATCGTATGCACATGTGAGTGCACTCTTAAAACGAATGTGTTGAAAACAACACAACTTGCATTGTTTTTAACACATCTCTGTGTCCAGATAGGAACAACAGAGTTTGTGTTGCTTCCTTTTTTTATCTGTTACACAATATGTGTTGGAAATAACACAAAATAACTTGTTTTTAAGAGTGTGCATGTTTAACATGTTTGGTGTTGATTAGCACAAGTTTGCATGCACACATACTCATACTCATACCTGTGTCTGTGCATGCATGTCAATGTGTGCATCTGTGAGTGTGCATGACTGCAAAATCTAAACTGCAACCATGAAAATGTACTGCACTTAACAGTGGCAATGTACTGTCCATGCATGCCTTCTCTGCACAAATGCATGTTTACATGTGACACAACAGTGTATGCATGTGTATGTATCAGAGTGTGTCTATGCACACACAAGAAAATACAATCTGCAGTACTGTGAAGCTATCACTGGACATGTTGCTATGGCAACAACTTTTCCATTCAGAACTTACCTCTCAAGCTGATATGAATGGCACACAAGTCCACCATTCGGAATCTCAGTGGCAGGCATATGGCCCCTGCATCTGCGTGACTGTAAGTACTAAGACGCTCTGCTTCATTGCTGGGCCCTGAAACCATTCACAATCTGGTTTAATCACCAGCGCGTATGTTCTCAATGGACTCCTGCTTTAGACAGGTCATCAGCTGCTAAGCTCAGCCTCCAGGAATCAGTAGCCTAATGCAGATGTAAGGGTGATCCTTCAGTCACATTTATTCTAGAGCAGCATGCGGTCAGTAATTGGGGTTAATTTGCAATATCATAATACGCATACAAATTATCTATTTCATTCATGTATCTGGATATTTATGTAGCCTAGGCCTATCTGTTGCACTCTGTTTATTCATGTATTTGTTTATTTATTGGAGACAATCCAAAAAAGGACATTAGGCTACTCTTAGAGCTAACAGATGTTTTATATAGAGAAGAATTTTAACATAAACCTTGTTAAAATGCTTCTCTGTCTAAAACATCTGTTAACCAAGTCTTAACCAGCTCTGTTCACTATGAAAACCATTACAATACATATTAAACAATATTTTAAAGTATAAAAATCGAACAATAACCAAAAGACAGTAAGACAAGGAAACCAAGACTGTAACAAATATAAATTCATTACAATGAACATGCCTTAGTCAAACACTAATGATTGATAGTCGAAATTATATTATGTTAATCTAACGACTGTCATGAACAGGATTTGGCGTCCTTTGGACTAGAACAAACTGTGTGGCGGTTGGCATTTCGCCATTTTATAAACAGATTTATGTTACTGTGAAGACGTAGGCTACATTTTAACCCAATGGAACGCTCCTCCTGTGCGCACTCCACTCCATTCCAGGTTTTGCGGTGAACCGCCAAGTCAAACTGGCTAAGATGGGGACAAGACTGAGCATCCCAAGCCACACAAGTAGTCTGAAAGTAGCAGACGGAAAGTTGAGCTGAAAACATAAAAGACACGTGACAAAGACGAACAAAACTAATTGTTGAGTTCAAATAAAGATTTCTACCGGCTATTATTAATATTTGTATGATCATCATCATGATTATTATGAATAATAATAAATAGTATTGTTATAGTTATCAATATTGCCAGGTTTTCAAACTCATTGGCGTTGTGAATTTATCATGTTTTAGTGAGCGCAGGACTTGATGAGAGGCTGTGACGGCGGAGTAGCCAAGTCCCAGTTCAGATTTTTTTCAGGAAAAACAAAAAGTTAACTTCCTGTTTCGGGGTGGTCCACGGAGTCTGAGAAAGGGAGAGGGAGGGGGAGAGAGGGGGAGAGGGAAGGAGGGTTCGCATTCTCGCATAGCCTCTGCAACTTAGGGTCCGCGAGACACGGGCACCGAAAATGAATCGCGATTTGCTTCAAGTCACTCTCATCAAGACATAACTTTTGCGAAACTTTTCTGGCGCAACCATTAAAGTGGATACATGAAGACTTCATCACGGGAGTAAACTGTGTGATTCCAAGAAGTACAAACCGTCTCCATCTGCATATGTCTGCTCAGGGAGAGAAAGAGGGGGCTTTATTGGAAATTCTCTAACCCCCAGTGGGACGCTCTCTGCCCCCTTTCTCCAAAAGTTCCTCCAAGGAAAGCCGAGTTTGCTGGGATCAATTTAAGGCCACCTATTGATGCAGACAAGCGCAACACCGTGTACGAGGTATTTTCATATTCTGTCAATTCACGCTGAAATGAGATAATTAATGTGTGAGAATTTTGAGGATATTAGTAGTTATATTAACAGCCTTGGCTGTGTACAAAACGCAATGCCTTTAAAATGCTGTCTTTTATTAACGGGTCTTGAATGGGGTGATGGTCTCAAAGTAAGTGCATTATGAGTTTGTTGATCAAGTGGAATGTTTGCGCATTGATTAGCAATACAAACATGTCTTTACAACAGCACTGTTTTACTCAGTGCTCATAGTCACTTGTATTGCTTAATATAAACACTCTGAAACCGTAACGTGTGCTGAAGAAAAAGATAAAGCCCTAAGCCACATATTGTCGAGCTCTCGAAGACCACCCGTGAGTGTTGGTAAATACTTGTGTAGTTTGAAGTGTTCTTTCAGAACATGATACAAGTCCTCATCACTAAGCACAACTAAGAAATGTTTTGGAGACTTGTCAGGATCATCGCTATATTACAGATGACAGCGTATTTTTCATGTTATTGGCAGTTAAAAAGTTGCAGTCCACATAGCTGAACGCCCATAATTCCTTTACGAGCCGCAAATTTTACTCAACGTGTTGACACGCTCCGGTTCTCTAAACGTTCGGCTAATTCTGCGCATACTGAGATAACGCCGTTTAACATTCCTTAATCAAAGTCACGATTTGTTTTTACAAACACAACTGACATAAATGGTAGAGATTATGTGTCTGTATTTTTTGTTTAGGCTATTTTGTCTTTGCAATAACCGTGCAAATTATTCACGTACCAATTTCGAGGCTCCCATTCGCCCGTGCTGTTTGATTGTCTGCATTTTCTGTACAAAACTGATCACATAAACTCTCTCCTTGAGTGTGTGGAGGTCATATCATTCCATTGAGGGTCGTAGGGCCGCATCTCCACAGCTGTTTCTTGTAACCTGAAATACTTTAGGTGCCAGTATTTTTTCCAAATGTTCATGGGCTCTGTCGGCCAGGAGACCTACCGCAGTACGATATTATTATATGGATTAACATTCTGTGTATTTATTTTCATTACATTCATTTAGAAAAAAACATCATCTGCTGACTTGGGATGAAACATCAATCCCATGGGCTTTAGTCTTCAGTGTTACCAATTCATTTTGTGAAAGTGTATTTAGACGCTACACAGAAATAATATTACGTTAGTACAGATTCCTACTGCATAACCAGAATATTATCAGCGTGTGTACTACATGCCATCTAAGCTAATTTAAACGAAATAGTGTAAACTCTGAGTGTTAGCTATTTACCGCACAACCATGTATAGGCCAAATCTCATCTCATCTGATACACCGAGTGCCGAGAAAATAAGACAAATGAGGTATGAAACCCCGTTATGGTGACTAATCCTTTTAGGAGAAAACGCTCAAAATATAGGCTAAATAACCTGGCGCTTAAGAAAAGATCTTGCATTCAGTCGAAACTTTATTAGCTGTTAAGTAAGGCTTGTTATATAGTCATAAAGTGGGCAATAACTTTGTACAGTATGAGAAACTGAGAAGAGAAACAGAGAGAGAGAGTGGGAAAAGGACAGGATGAATACGCTTGTCAAAAAGAGGGAGTGGGAAGACTTTGTTAGTGTGAGAGGGAGAGGACTTGATGTAAAACCTTATGTAATCTTGACTAATCTGTGTGATTGCCCTATAAAGATCTGCTTCATCTCATAATGTGGTTAAATCATGAATATGGCAAGATGCAATGGAACCATAAATCTGATCTTCATGTAACAAACCAAAATGCACTACCCCTGCGCTGGCCTTACATGACCACAAGTGGCAAGAATTGTGAAAATGAGAAAATCCTGGAATTGGTGGAAAGTACTAATGAGGACATAATGAGCCTCTGTAGCTGAATCTGCAATGTCACTGTTGATATCATTTTTGTGTAACTGGGCAACTAAGTACTCATTGGACCACTGTACAGAAAGCACTAGTGACCATGTTTTTATTTTTCTGTGATCATAAAATACAAGCTTCCTCAGTAAGACCTCAGACAGGCAGCTATGAGCATGGTGTCAGTGAAATGATTACACATCCTTTACATCCATGTTGACAGATGACATGGCTTTTTCCCTTGACCATCATGTTCACTTAATCATTCCTCTTGTATATGTATGTATGACCCACTAGCTGTAGAGTGTTAATCAGTAGCTCTTCTGAGCATCTGCTGTGTTCAGAAGAGGACCCTCAGGCCACAAAGGGCCCAGACAAGCAGCAGTGGCCAGTCAGTTAGCCGGTCGACTGACCGGACCCGCTCAAGGTTGCGCCGGAGAGAGTGCACTTGCACTTTGGGACGCGTGAAAGGCCCAGTAGGGGTGCTTCCTCTTCCCCCCTGGCCTTTATCTGTGCGTGATGGCCCTGTGTTAAAGCCAAAAGGTGCCCATTAGGAGAGGTCCTGAGCAAATAAACCATACAGGAAGGCCTCACAGATGCCAGGCCAGAGCCTTCTCTTTATACTGTAAGGGGGAACTTGCATTGTGCTTTGACACAAAAGTGTTAATCAGGACAGGTTTTCTTTTGGGCTTTTATTTTGGCCCCTACACTAGTCGGGGAGGGAAACTTGAATGTGTCGGCAGCATAATGTGTGGATCCACGGTTCACAGATGTATGTTAATAGTATAACTCATCCAATGTAAAGGCAGAAAAGAAACATAATCCATTCCGTGTCATCACAGACTCATTGTTTTGTCAGATGTCTCCCAATTGTCTGGAGAAGTTTGAATATGCTCTCTGGTCTATGGTAGGGCAGTGTGGTATGGTTGGTAGACATAAACTACCGAAAAAGAATGGTTGGAAAATCGGTGTAGAAATGATTCATATGCGTGCTACTAAGGGATGCTTACTTGGACTTGGAGTCCAAAGATAATCAGGGGGAGAAAGAGAGAGAATGATGGTAAGAGTGGGAGAACACTTGAACTTCTTGAACTTCCCCTGGGGATCAATAAAGTATCTATCTATCTATCTATCTATCTATCTATCTATCTATCTAACAGAAGTTGGCAAGAAGGCAACAGCATGAGGCGCTGCTGTTTTCCTCCTGACTCCCTTTTTGGGCTGCGCCGCAAGGGACACCCGTCACGTGACACAGGAGTCCTATCCTCCTCCTCCTCCTCCTCCTCCTCCTCCTGCTCCTGTCCCCTTCACCACCACCCCCCCCCCACCACCACCTCCTCCGATCTGAGACCACCCTCACTGGGATCAGAGGGCCTCAATCAGGCCCTTTCACACCCCGTGAACCTGAAACAATCAGGGTTTAATAGCAGCTGTCTATCCATGGCCGGAGCTCTGAACACTGCGTCAGAGGGAGGGGTTAGCAAGGACAGGGACCATCCAGGGGACACACACTCACACACACACACACACACACACACACACACACACACACACACACACACACACACACACACTCATACACACACACACACACACACACACACACACACACACACACACACACACACACACACACACACACACAATGCTCCTGCAGCCCCACTCTATAACCCCACAAGCCTTTTCTCTCGGCGTCTATTTTGTGTCTTTGCGATGCTGTGAGGAGGATAAGGAGGACAGGCGCAGAGAAAGGAGGTTTTATCCCTCTCCATCTTTCTTTTTCTTCTCTTTTAGTCGCCTGTGTTTTGGAGCCTTTGCTCCAAGCCTATTTTACCTCCTGCTATGAATATTTTTCTCAGAACCCCTTGTTTTCCTTTGCTTTTTTGTGTTTTGCTGGCATATTTCTTCACTCTGTTGGTCAGCCTGAATTATTTTCTCTACCAAACCATCCAGATCTTTGTTGTGCATGCAATTTACAAACTCTGTGGTATCATTTTGACATTATCATTGCCAAAAAGTTATATTTAATTTTAAATTAGGACTTATAATGGTAGATAACTGTGACCTAAAAATTTCACATCAAATATCTTCTCTCTCTCATTTCGACACATTCACCATTCAGGCAGTAAGTTTACTTTATCTCTTTTCGGTTTCTCCTTTTAGATTGGGGGTCACTCCCAGTCAGGCATTCAGATTGTGTCTAGTCAGTAATCAAGCAGGCTCAACACTATTGTAATGGAGGAGGGACTGGCCTTTTGCTAAGTAGCCGGTTTGACACCAAAGGGCAAAGGCCCTAAAAGTCTGGTAATGTTGAGAGTCATTAGTCTAAAGTCACACATAATGGGAAATGCTCCTGAATGGGAATTTGGAAAGAAAAGAACATCAACAAACAGAGGGGGCTAATACTGCTCAAGTAACAATGCTGTTTGTTACTCGTCTGTGAAAATATTATCCTGACTTTACCTCTCTATCCTGACTTTACCTTCTGCTATCATTTGTCTTAGATATTTGACACTCTAAAAAGGCCCTGTCAGGGACTCCTGAAGACAAACGTGCTCATCTTGCTCTGAACCCTGTGTTTATCTGTTGTTTAAGACCTTGTCAGTGAAAATCGTGTAGTGAAGAGAGACGTCATAATCTGTTAGCGTGGATCTAACTGCCTATTCTTTTTGAATGTGCGCTGAACGTCCACATGTGTGGCATGCACATTTGTGTGTGTGTGTGTGTGTGTGTGTGCAACAGCCACATGTGTGAAGAATGTGTCCATGGTTGGTCGGATCCACGGGAGCTGAGAGAGCTAACAGTAACAGGCGGACTGGATCTCCCTCCCCTTACTGGCATTAGGGGGAGGGAGGGGCAGCACCTCTTTCTCTCCCTCTCCTCGTCACCTCCTCCTTCTCCACCTCCTCCTCCTCCTCTTCCTCTCCTGATCCACTGGTGCCTTTGAATGAGGGTGGCTGAGTCTTGCGTCTCATGTGGTAGATATTAGCAATAAAACCATTGCTAATGAGAAGCAGGTGAAGGCGAAATGGGAATCTTATGCCAGAGTGATCTTTGCTTATTCCCATGTTGTGTTAGCTTTGCTCATCACAATGGGCGACGTGGTCCAGGCCAATGCAGGCGCTACTCAGTGCTCGGGCAAGGGCCGGGGGCAGGGAAGGTGGGGGGGCCGGGGGTAGGGAGGGTGGGGTTCCTGTGATGAGACAAAGAGCTCTGAGAAACACTATCTGCTTGTCCCTCCAGGTTTTTGCACCCATCAAATCGTTGCTTGGATTTGGTTTCGAAACAGTTCGCTAGTCACATTAAATGCTTGGTCTCCATAATGAGGTGCCATTCATTCTGTGTGGATTGTGAGTCGTACTGTCGAGCATAAGGGATCGCTCCAAAACGGACTCATTTTATCCCATTTTATGGAAGATTTTTTATGCATTTATCAAATGATATTTACAGTAAGATTACATTTTTGCTGACATCTAGGTCAGAGTATTCCCCAATGTAACCTGAGTCTAAGACAAAAGGGGAAGAGGGGACTGCTGTGAATACCTAAAGTGCATAATGATATTTGATAAGAGTTTTCACGGACATAAATATGTGTGCACAGACTCTTTTAAATGAGTTAAAGTACTCCTCTGAGAAAGCTTGGGACAAAAGAGGTGCTTCCTGCATGTGTGTCTTGGTGTCATCGTCATTGACAAGATGTATCTCTCCCAGAGAGCGGCGCACCAGCGGCTAAGCCTGAGGGTACATTGAGTAAAAGATGTTTATGTTTGCTTTTACACTTGTCTCAAAGAGTTAAACTGCCATTGAAATGCTGAATGGGTCAGCCGGCGCTGCCACAAAGGCACCTACCGCATGGTCCTGCCTGAAGCAAGGCATGAGACCTACACACACTGCAGCCCACATACCAAGGGCTCCCTCGAACGACAGCCCTCAGGGGTCAGTGGGGAAAAAGTGTGTATGTGTATGCCTGTGTGTGTGTGTGTGTGTGCAACAGTTTGTGTGTGTGTCAGAGAGAGAGAGTGAGAGAGAGAAATGGGAGGGAGGGAGGAGGGAGGGAGGGAGGAAGGAGAAAGCTCCTCTCCAAAAATGTTGTTGATGTCATTGGTGTCCTCCTCCTCGAAGACTGAAAGCAGAGAGGAGGCCATGTTTATTATTCGCCTGTGTTGCCATGGCGACTTGGTGCTAGTGTGCCGTCATCAGTGTAATTAGAAACCTTTGATGTCGCATCGCTTTTCTCTCTGTAAACTTGACGTGACGACGATAGGATCCAAGATTTTCTCTGTGGCTGTTGCATATATACATTGCATCTGTTTCCCAGCAATGTCACAGAAACCAAGTGAGAGGAGGCTGTTTTGTGTCACTGTGTGAAATTTGTCTCTGCAGATATTGCTGCACGTTTTGGAAGTTCATAGGTGTTCACATTGCGTGTGGTGATGGTGCGCATCTAAATCAAAATGTGCCATCTCCGTGGAGATAAAGATCCAGCCGTCGGCAGCTGGTCTTTCCCACACTCACACACACACACACACACACACACACACACACACACTCCCACAGGTCTTCAACAGCCACCTTATCTCTGCCTACCCTCCCCCTCTACATCTGCCTGTTATTTTATTCATTTGTTTGCTAGTTTGTTTATTTATTTACGCTTGAGAGTTGTACAGTATAACGTGTGAGCTAGTCGATCAACTCAGCCTGGTCCCCAAATGTAACGCGTGTTGTAGTAGGTGGTCCACTTGGACCTGCTGTATACAGGATGACCATTTGACACATTCCAGACATTCTAAATATCATGTGACACAGACAGGAAAGAGAGCATTAATCACTCAAAGCCAAGTAGAGGACTTTTAAAATGAACAAACCAAATCAACTTTTGTATTTAATAGAGGACCATAAAATGTGCTAACACCACTTGCTTGTTTTTCATATAGGTAAACAGGTCATCTACTGTATTTAGTTGTTGTTTTATTTTGTTACATTGTAGATGTCTCATGTTGAAAGCATGCAGCATGTACTCTTTTTTAAGGATTGGCAGTACATCCATAGGGACATTAATCTACTGGGGGTCAAAGGTGACAGCTGTCATGGGAGAGCTTGGTGCGCATGAGGCAGCATGATACTTGTAATGTGTCCGACTTCAAGGGGTGTTGAAGAGTCACTGCCATAAGTTTGTCAAGGATTTCTTTTGCTCTCTGTCCAGAACATTTTCTCTGGATCTGAGGCCCACAGATGTGTTACAGGGTTGACTTTAGTTTGATTTGATCAAATATTTTCATGAAAAAAACTTTAGTTTGACTTCATAGAAAAGAAAAATGCTGGATTGAACTGAACTGAAAAAGGGTCTGAATATGGTTAGATTTTTTTGTACATTTTAATCTGTGAATTTGCTGTGCAAATTCACAGTAGTGTGTAGTGTGTGTGCTTATTTGTCCTGGCTGAAGTGGAATCACTAGAGACACACAAAGGCAGTTTTGTCTTTCAGAGTGAGGGTATCAAGTGTTTCCTCTTGATCATGAATGAAGCACTTCTTCAGTGTTAATCAGAGTGCACAGAAAGACTAGAATCAAAGGACTAAACAAGTAAACTTCTGATTTGGGTTCAACACTTTGGCTCAGTGTCTGTGGCTCCTACTCGTATGCTCTTCTGAAGATGGCTCTATGGAGTTAGCAATAACTGGTTTTAGTCGAGCCCGGAAAAGCAAAGCAGCAAGAGTGTGGAGTGCTGTCCCACTCATCTGCCACACACACACACACACACACACACACACACACGCACACACGCACACACACACACACACACACACACACACACACACACACACACACACACACACACACACACACACACACACACACACATTCACTCATTCACTCACACACACACATACGTTCTGTCCCTGTTCATTCACTGCGATTCAGAGACCAACCCAATTAAGTTTCTACAAAAATAATATTGTTGGCAGGCAGTGAGAAAGAGTTTTGTTTCATGATCATTGGGGATTTTTGGAGAGGAGGAAGGACGCAGTGCGAGCGCTGAAAGAGAAGAGTGACAGCAAAAAGAAGAGGAAAGAAAAGTGAAAAATGAAAGACTTAAAAAAGCAAAGAGCAGCAAGCAACCAGGAACGAGGGAGAGAGAGAGAGGGAGAGACGGAGGGAAAGTGACGAGGACAGAAGGGCAGAGAGACATGGAGAAGGAGAGATGGAGAGGGAGAGATGCAGATTGTTTTAAATCCGCAGTGAGTCAAGCCCTCAGATTTATGTCCACTGGCGGCTTCTTGGGTGGGCTGGGGGGAGCTATGGCACTGCTGCAGCACAGGGGAGAGCAGCTCCAGACGGAGCAGCCAGACTGAGGCTACTCTCTCTCTCTCTCTCTCTCTCTCGCTCCCTCTCTCTCTCTCTCTCTCTCTCTCTCTCTCTATCCTGCTGGAACACATTTCCCTACTGGCAGCCCGCCTCTCTCTCTCTCTCTCTCTCTCTCTCCCTCGTTTCTTACCAAGTCTTTCTCTCTTTCAAACTTTACTTTTCTTTCATCATTCTTTTTTTTTTACTTACTAATTCTACTTTCATGTCTTTTTAACCACTTAACAGTTTATTTTTTCCCCTTTTTTAAAAAGAATTTTGTGTTGTTTTTTCTCTACAACATAGTTGTGGATGAGGTTGAGAATGATGGAGGCGCACAAAAGCTCTTGCGTTGGGTGTGCATATGTTTGCTCTCTCTGCTTCTAATGGAGTCTTCTCTGCCCAGTGAATTAGGCAAAATAAACAAGGCAGCAACAAGACATTTTCCTTTAGTCTTTAGAAAGTCTTTAGTGTGCCAGACTGTAATATTGCTCAACCAGGAGAGTGGGTGGGATGGAGAGAGAGAGGGAGAGAGAGAAAGAGAGAGAGAGAGAGAGAGAGAGAGAGAGAGAGAAAGAGAGAGAGAGAGAGAGAGAGAGGAGATATGTGAGTTTCCAGCCAGAACCTTGGAGATCTGATAAGGTAATTCTGCTCCGTGGAGCTTTCGTGCCAGTGTGCTGTGTTTGTTTTGCCCAGCTTGAGAAAAATCTGAGCCCTCATCTCTCCTCCACGTTGATTCCGCCTCTATTCAGGAATCGAGGATGTTCACTTGTTGACAAAAACGTACGGTGCATCAAAGTGGCCGTTGGCAGTGACATATCAGCATGAATGACAGTTTTATGAATCAAGCCTTTTCTCGTTCACACTGAGGGAGCAGGATAAAGAAGATAACAACATGAACACATTTTTTAGTAGCGCTACGTAACATACAGTGTGGCACAAACGCACAATCTATTGTTCCTTGTGGCTACAAAACTGGTTTGAACCCATTAACAGTCTTATATAACTGGCCATGGCAGGCATATATAATAATACTCATTTGGTTGTACAGTACCGTACATTCCAACTGATGTGTTAGGAATGTAATGAGCACAAAGGATTTGGAGATTTGTAAAAAAGAAGGTCAATAAAAGGGAAACGTAGGAAGAGATCCAGTCCCTCACTCTTTCACACACAGGGACACTCACACACCCGAGCTGATGCCCTCAAAAAATGCTGAAATGATTCTTAATGAGCATCGCTGGCTGAAATAGCCAAGCTCTGTGTCTGCTTCGGAAACAGCTTCCTGCCTCTCGGTCACCACACTCATGGCCTGTAGGGTTATAGGGGCGGAGGGGGTGGGGGGGGGGGGTCTGTAGCGTTACGGAGGGCGGAGGTGGTGGAGGTGGTGGTGGTGGTCTGTGGGTGTTGGTGGGTATCCCAGCGCTCTGCAGTCTAATCTGCTCTGAGGGTTTTATGGTAATAGTCAGTCTTGTAAGCTATTAAAGTCATTATTATTTACTGGAGAGAGCGTGTGGGCGACAGGACCCGCGCAGAGCACTTGGTTTTGGGACTGACCCCACTGTATGTGCTCATAGCTCACCCAGTTGAACTGCTCTCCGCCTCTGCACTCGGGGCCCACATCTGGTTGTCATTGCCGAGCCCCTCCTCGATTGCATAATTGGACTCATTAATTACACGCAAAGGGTCCCGTGCTCTGCGGAGGAGCCTCATCAATAGGGCCACTCTCTACGGTACTGTAGACGCATGGCTGTTTCTGCTCCGTGACCCCCACGTAGAAAGGGGGTCAAGATTCAGTTTGAGTGTTTTTTTGTTTTGTTTTTCAAGGGTGGAGGTTTAGTTACGCGGCTCGGTTCTCTGTGCAGTGTCGTGTGCCGTGCTCAGTGTCTCTGTGGTGTGTGACCCAGACCCGTGAACCCGTGAAAGGTGTGTTCCGCCGACGCCTCGGCGCGTCGTACGTCGGGCCACATCTGGTCGGGCGTCTCTAAGGGATGCCTTCCTCCCGCGGCCCTTCCTGTCGTAGCGACGACTGTCCATTCCTGCCTGTCAGTCACTATATTTGGGTGGGCGAGGAATGTGGGAGCCGCGTGCAGCGGTAACGGAGCCCCTCCTGGGGCGGGGTGGGGAGGGGGGGTGAGGGGTGGGGGGGTTGGGGTGGGGTGAAATAAAAAGAGAAAGCTGACTTTAAATAAGCACAGGCCTCATGGTCTATGTTTGGAGGACAATCCCCCCCCCCCCGCTCCTCTCTCCTCATGACCACACACATGCACACACACACACACACACACACACACACACACACACACACACACACACATGCACACACACACACACACGACCAGAGCCCTGTGGTGATGTGAGCTCCCTGTTTCACACCTAGCTATTTTGACTGGCCCGGGAGCAGTGTTAGAGCCTGCGCGTGTGCAGATGGCTTCACGCCGTGTGTGTGTGTGTGTGTGTGTGTGTGTGTGGGGGTTGGGGTTTGGAGCTACTGTGCATCCAGCCAGACTGGAAATGGGCCTTCTTCCTGTTGAGAGAAATGATCATTATCAACACCAACTACAGAATTAGTCAACACCCCAGAGTGACTTTGTACTCATTTTTACTATGAGGACACATTCAGTACATATAGCCATGTAATGACCAGAATGTTGTGCTTCCTTTGTGCCTCAAACAATGTTCTCTGTTTTATTTTGGAATTTGTAGAAGCAAATGTGGTTTGGGGTACACACACTGTGAGTCCATATGTGTGAGTATGGTTTGGGCACATACACTAAAGAGTATCCATACGAGCTTCAAAAGGAATTCAGTACACATGGCTCATTACTGCAAGTGCTACAGCTAACTTTGTTGTTTTGTCAGAGGCAATGCTTCGTTGCAGGGTTATTTAAACTATGGCAGCTCAGTTCAGAGCAATTCCGATTACTGATTATCTCGGAGTGATAATTAAGTCGGATTATAGCAGAGATAGATTGCAGAGAGTGGCTGGCAGCCCCGCGGCCCTTTCTCACACAGGTCACTTAACAGACTCACCTGGTCCACTTACACCCTTGCTGGCCGCGGGTTAGACTGGTCAGATGACCCACCGCTCCACTCAGCTTGTGGCAAATGTTCGAATGACAATGTCCCGGGGCAGCTGTTGTTGTTTCAGCTCCTGGGTCGTCATCCTCTTCTCCTCCTCCTGCTGATGCGCTGCCCGGCCCTCCACTTCCCACCCCCACCCCACCCCACCCCACCCCAATTGCCCTACCTCTGCCAGGGGACTAGCCCTGGGAGCGAGGTGCACCTGCCCTTTGGGGCTGTTGGGGGGGGGGGTTGAGAGAGAGAGAGAGAGAGAGAGAGAGCGAATAAGGGAGTAGGGGGTTTGGTAACGGTGGGGGAGAGCACAGCGCAGCTTTAGTGGTCCTCAGAAGAGAGAAGGCAAGAGTGAGAGAAAGAAGGAAAGAAAGAAAGTGTGAGAGTGTGAGTGTGTGTGCAGGCCTCTGCTCTTTGAGACAGACACACACACTCTACCCCTCGTGGTGTCTTTTGTAGCTCCAGTGGGGCATCTGTGGCGGGCTCACCGTGGACGAGACGGTCAAACTGGACGCCACGACTCCTCATCATCTCACAGGCGAGTTCCATTCCCTCTCTTTTCCCTTTTCACGTCACGTGCGGCATTTCACCCTCTGTGTGTGTGCGTGGCACTTCTGCTTTGGAGGATTTCACCCTCTGTGTGTGTGCGTGGCACTTCTGCAAACTTGGTAGCAGTTAGATATTAGGGACACAATCAGATGATCAATCACATGGGGAGATTAGAGAGTGCTTTGAAGAAGAGTGTGTGGATTAGTTGTGTGTGAGCTACCCACTCACTGCAGGGAAGAGAGGGACTCTCTTGGAGTGTGAGAGTCTTTGTGTCTCTTTGGGAGGGGGGGCTCCCCTCTTCTCCTCTGTGTGTTGTGGCCCGCTGATTCCCTTCACACCTGGTCAAACACTGAGTGGGGCTCCAGGTGTCTTTCCCAGGTACCTGGGCCCGTAGTGACCTTTCCCTTGCTGCAGCTCAGGTGCGGGCTGTGAGGCTATGCGGGAATCTGCTGAGCCTGTCTGCAATCTCCTTTTGCCTGATCAACGATGGAGTAGTAGATTTGCGTGTGTGTGAGTGAGAGAATGTTTCACATCTGCTGGACCAGATCCCTGAGATATACACGCTATGTGTATGTTTGTTACATACAGGTTGATTGTAGATGAGGTTGATTGCTGACATATGGGATAATATCATATGAGATAAAAAAATACCTTGGTTTGTAGAAAGATTGTTACTGTAGATCTGTTGTTCTTTGGTATACTGTTCAGCCAGCGGCTTTGTTTGGCGTTATGAAACATTCTGAGATCATTTAATTATTATTTATGTGTTTCCAAGCATGCCATTGTAATTTGCTCCCAGGAGCAACACAAAATCAGCATGACTCAGAATCAGCCGCTAAATGTGATGACAGTGCACTGTGCCTCGGGAGAAGTGTACGGCACCTGTACACTACCCCCTGGGGGGGCGACTGGGGAGAGGATCCTTGATTGTTTTGCCAGCAGGTTGCTTTTCCCCCTGGCCTTGTCCAGTGAGTGGCGAGGGTCCAGTGAGTGGGGTCCAACAGTTGCTCCACTGGTGCACGCTG